>NW_010272198.1:43940-59523 GCF_000690775.1 Eurypyga helias
AACACTAGTCCCTTTGAAGTCAGTGAAATCCGCTTGTTTGTGTGGGACCTGGATCTAGACCTTAGTGATGAAACACTTTGTTTTGCATTTATTTGTTTGGAAGAGGATACTAGAGACTCATCCCTCTCTCTCTGTCATGAGATCTGAGAAATGTCTGAATTTCTTGTGTTGCATTCAGGTTGAACAACCTAGTTTAGGCCCTTCTGAAGAGCTTTTCTGGTCCTAAAAGGACCGTGTCCTACAGTTTATCACAATCCACTGCTGTCACAATGTACTAGGAAATCTAAGGAGGCTTAAGTAGCCTCGGAATAACCATGGCGAGAGTGATGAAGGTCTTGTTCTGTGCCCAGAGAGAGAGGGGCAGCGAAGAGAGATGTTCGGGAGAGAACACTCAGCTCAGCTTTCTGTTGGACATCATTTAAAAATCAGGTACCTCTGAGGCGTGGCTAAAGCCAGAGGTACACCCTTGTAACCTACCAGCACACGGCGGGCTGTGACCCCAGCAGCAGAGCTCCCGGCAGACGCGTGCTCGCGCGCGACGGGCCGGGGACAGAAAGAAACCAGCACGTAGCAGAGGTGATAGGCCAGAGTCGTCACGCCCAGATACTGAGCCACTACGACCTTTTTATTTGAAGAGATTTTTTGATAAACATTTGTAAATGTGTCGGGAGGGAAAACACCCCAAGTCTGATACGTCTTTTTAGAGCTTGTCTGTACGAAACCCTAGGTGTCTTTTCTATGAATCTGTGCCGTGAGAAGATCTCTGTTTTGATGAAGCACTTGACCCAGTGAAACGCAAAGATGCTTTTTGCCGTGCGCACGCGGATGTGAAGGCTGTGCTAGCTGGAAGAGACCAGGTTTGGTGGGGGTTTCTTCAGTTTTCTTTTTAGAATCATTCCCTTTGCTGACTTTACCAGTTCCAGTCCAGTAGTTAACCTAGTTAAGCTCAGCACGTCTCTCGTGTTAATGTAACGTTCCGACTGCACGTCCTGTTCCCAAGGGCCTTGCCATCTTACCTGTGCAGGAGCTATTAAGAGCTATTACAGCGAATGTTTTCTAATTTTCTCAGAGACGAGCATTCTAACCTGCACTTTGAAGGCTTTGCTTTTTTTTTTAATTTTTTTGTCTTTTTAATGGCCAGGATTATTTTGTTTTCCAAGTTTTAAAAACCTTAATAGAGTCCTCACCTATGGCATTGTTTGAAACTTTGTATATCCTTAAGTAATTTAACTACCCCTCGTTACTAAGGAAGAAAAAAAAGAGGAAAAAAATGCTTTATAAAATTCATAACTTATTGCTGATTTGAATGGGTTGTTAATTTCAGTCCTTTAGATTTTATTTTATTGTTTTAAGTAGGGTTGGGCAAAAAGAGATAAAATAAAAAAAAATAAAGACAACCATATTTAGCAGTGCAGTGGAATTGTGTTTAAATGTTAGCATATGGTCCCCATTAAAGTAGCACTTTAACGCCATTAAACATTTCTGTATCTGAAACGAGTCGTCGTCTTCCATCTTGGTCATTCGTGTTGCTTCAGCTGACTCTTTGTTTTCCTCGTGCCCCTTGATCCTGTGATGGGAAGATCCCGAGCGAGTCAGCCGTGGACTTCTGCATTCGGATAAGTTGCCTGTGTTTAAATATTCTGACGCTTCCCCCCTCTCCTCCAAACGTGTCGTCCCTGTCGGAAACACAACTCGCGCTTGAGCAGAGAAATGATCTTTCTGTGGCTGTAAGGAACGATTTCTGTTTGCTTTGGGTTTTTTAACTGAATTTCCTTACTGAGGTTGGAGCAGGCTGCTGCTGTTAAATCTGTTTTCGCGTGTGTGTAATCCAGCGGCTCGGCACATCTGTTCCCTCTTCCTTCGGGGAGGCGACCTGGTGGGAGTCTGCCACAGGCTGAACTGAGCTCTAGGTTAGCAACTGGGGCCTGAGGGTTTGCAGAGAAGAAATGCTGCTTGGATTTATGTTGGGGGTCCGTGTAATCTCTCGGTGACACAAGGTTTGGGACAATCTTTGGAGTGGTGAAAAGTGGGAAACCTTAGCTCTAGCAAGGCCTTACGGGTTTATTCATGATTATTCTCCTTGCAGGTGTTGACCGCGGGCAGCCCTGGTGCTGAGCAGGCGAATGCCAGTGGGATTGATTTATTTATGACCCTTTTCCTGTCCCAACACCTCCTCCTTCTGTTATTCCTGTCTGAAACATCAACATCAGAAGGATATAGACCAGTGGGAGCGAGTCCAGAGGAGGCCACGGAGATGCTCTGAGGACTGGAGCCCCTCTGCTATGGGGACAGGCTGAGAGAGTTGGGCTTGTTCAGCCTGGAGAAGAGAAGGCTCCGGGGAGACCTTATAGCACCTTCCAGTGCCTGAAGGGGCTACAAGGAAGCTGGGGGGGACTTTTTACAAGGGCCTGTAGTGACAGGACAAGGGGTAACGGGTTTAAATTGAAAGTGGGGAGTTTTAGATTAGATATCAGGAAGAAATTCTTCCCAGAGAGGGTGGTGAGGCACTGGAACAGGTTGCCCAAAGAAGCTGTGGATGCCCCATCCCTGGAAGTGTTCAAGGCCAGGCTGGATGAGGCTTTGAGCAACCTGGTCTAGTGGAAGGTGTCCCTGCCCATGGCAGGGGGGTTGGAACTGGATGGGCTTTAAGGTCCCTTCCAACCCAAACCGTTCTGTGAGTCTAAGAAAACTCTTACCCTTTAAAGCTGAGATGGTCCCTCACACTACTGAGCTCTAAGAGATCCAATAGAGCAACTCAAATCCTCTGGTTTTCCCCAGAAAAGTGCTCCCAGAAGCTGTCTGTTTTGTCCAACTCTACTGCAAGAGAAGGTAATTGTTTTCATTCACCCTGAAAGATAATGACGCTGGAAGCATGTTGCTCTTTGGGTTCCCAACTTCAGTATTTTTTGATGCACAAGTGTGTGGGATTTGTGCTTGTTCTGAGGCCTCGTTTTACTCCCCTGCAAATAGAGAGTGAAGTGAAGCGCTTCACTCCCAGTCCCCTCTGTGGCCCTGGTGTCTGCCCACCACACGCACTCCGGTTTCATCCAGGATAACACTCTTAATTGGGGTGTGGAATCACGTTTTCCTTTCATCTCTGAGAAATTGTGCGAGGTTTTTTGTGGTTTGCATCTTGGGGGCTGTTGTTTTCCTGCTTTATCTTTGTGTTTGGAGAGTGGCAGGCATCCTGCATCTATTCTCTGCTCAGTTTTACAAGAATAAGGTGCCTTTCCATGTAAACCCCAAACCGGTTGCGCTCCCAGGAAACCTGTACCCAGAAAAGTGCTCCCAGAAGCTGTCTGTTTTGTCCGAACTCTACTGCAAGAGAAGGTAATTGTTTTCATTCACCCTGAAAGATAATGACGCTGGAAGCATGTTGCTCTTTGGGTTCCCAACTTCAGTATTTTTTGATGCACAAGTGTGTGGGATTTGTGCTTGTTCTGAGGCCTCGTTTTACTCCCCTGCAAATAGAGAGTGAAGCGCTTCACTCCCAGTCCCCTCTGTGGCCCTGGTGTCTGCCCACCACACGCACTCCGGTTTCATCCAGGATAACACTCTTAATTGGGGTGTGGAATCACGTTTTCCTTTCATCTCTGAGAAATTGTGCGAGGTTTTTTGTGGTTTGCATCTTGGGGGCTGTTGTTTTCCTGCTTTATCTTTGTGTTTGGAGAGTGGCAGGCATCCTGCATCTATTCTCTGCTCAGTT
Organism: Eurypyga helias; assembly: GCF_000690775.1. Classification (NCBI taxonomy): domain Eukaryota; kingdom Metazoa; phylum Chordata; class Aves; order Eurypygiformes; family Eurypygidae; genus Eurypyga; species Eurypyga helias. The sequence goes on from NW_010272198.1 coordinate 47,647, forward strand.
TTACAAGAATAAGGTGCCTTTCCATGTAAACCCCAAACCGGTTGCGCTCCCAGGAAACCTGTAGGCCGATAGGAAGGGGGTCAGCTGCACAGATCTGTCTTGTGGTTGTGTCTTCCGGTTGGTTATTTCTGGCCCCGGAGCTCCAGCCTCCTGCTCCTCCGCCCTCCTGTACCTGCCGCTCCCTGCCCCTTGGCTGTGTTGGTCCTGTTGAAGGGGATGTAACCGTTGGCTTCAGCGGAAGTGCGATCCGTCGTCTGCGCTGCGTGGAGATGGGAGTCCTGAGGGGTTTTTTGCACCCTCCCCCCTCAGGATCATGAGGTTTCTTGCTGCCTGTTTTCTTGGCACCAGCCGTACACCGTTGGGAAGAGAAACTGGGGTCCCTTCTGGAGGATGATGGTGACACCCGGGACTTTGTCCTGAGGTTAGGGAGGTGGTGATGTTAGTCATGAAGCCCATAAATAATGGAATCAAGTCCAGTGTGTTTTCCTGAGGCTTTTCCCTGTGGACAGATTCTCTGGTGAGGGATAAATTCTGTAACCGTGTAGTGGGTGAAACTCCTTTGCCTCTGTGACAGTCTCTGAATTGTCCCGTGGGCCCTCGGGAAGAGGAGCATGTCCCCCTTCCTCTCCCTTCACCTGGCTGCCCAGAGTATCTGGAAAACACTGATGCGCTGTTAGAGCAGCTGGAAACGGGCCGAGAGACCCGAGGGATGCTTGGGAGAACAAACACGGGAGAGGAGGCTTTTACGAGGGACCGTGTCCCGTGCAGCGCCCCGCTCCGAGAGGAACACGTCTGCGCGCTCTGCCACGTTCCTTTTCTGTGAAGTCTCTAGCGCAGGGAGTTGCAGGTTTTGCTTGACTGTTCGCTTTGCTAACTTTTCCAGCCGGATGTCAGCGTTTCTAGGGACTGTCCGCGTGGTAGCAGGCTGTGCCAGCGCTGGGGTAGGTACTTACGCTGCCGAGAGGCCTAGAAGTGGGTGCGGAGGGGAGTTCTCAGCCTCCCGCTGTCTTCCTGCTCGGACAACTGGGCGACGCAGTTGAACCCAAACCACGTTCAGCCACGCATTTCGGGTCACTTGGGTGTTTGTAACCCAAGGAAGCCTGTGTGTGTTTTGGCGGTCAGCAGTGTTGCTTAACTCGCGATTTACTTCACTCCCCGAGTTTCTCAAGCAGCGTTCCGCAGCCGGGCTCCCCCCGAGCTGGCACCCGCTGCGGCCGAGGGCACAGCCCCAGAAGAGCCGAGGGCTGTGTGGCCAAGGTGGCGGTTTTGGTGGCAGTTTACTTTAAACGAGTTGTCCTCTAGTTGTTCCCACCTCCATGGAGCAGAACTCCAGCCTCGGCGGTGCCACCGGTTCCAGGTAAGGCGTTCAAGGAAAACGTGTGCCAAAGGGTTCTTCCAGCGGCGTTTCTCTGCAGTGCTGATGGAAGGGTGTTTCTCCTACGCGAGGATGTACTGGTTTTGCTCAGGGTTTTTGGGAAGGCTCAGTGAAAGGGGAGCAGCCAGCGTTAACCTGGGCTGGAGCGTCCCCGGCTGCGAGGGCGCATCCCCCACCCCGACAGGCCCGTTGCTGCATTTGTTATAGCCCAAGCTCGGCAACCCCGAGTGGGCGTTGGGTGCTGCTTAAGTCTTTCTCCAAAGCCTTTAGAAAGGTTGATTTGGCGGAGTTACGGAAAGGCTCATGCAGCTTCCTGAGAAAGTTCTGCCATGCTGAGGGTGTTTCTCTCCTCCACCTGTTCTGCTCCTTTTGGATAGCAGAAGTGAGAGCATTGCCCTGTCCCAGCCGGCTGTGAGACAACAGCCACCCCTCCTCGGCCGTCAGTATTGGTGTCCCTGACCTCTGCCCTGTCCCTGCAAACGCCCTTTCTCCAGAGCGGCGAGGTCTTCCATCCTGTCACCCACTTGGAGTTTGTCCCAGCCAGGGAACTCCTGCTGCCGGTGTCCAAGTGCTTCTGCCTGGCTTGAGCAACCCGTTCTGCCCAGCAGAGCCCGTACCTCCCGCTCTCCTGATCAGCTCCTGCCCCCCCCCAAACAGACTGGCACTGTCAGCTCGGTCCAGCAGATTTTAAACACTTTATTTAATAAAAGTTAAACATACAAAACTGAAATTAACACACTTTTTGTAAAAATCACCTTCTCCCATGATAGGGAGAACCTTTTTCTAGGTGTGGATTCTGAGCTACCAGTTGCAGAGTTTAGCTCGAGTTGTGACTCAAATAACCGACGGCCGTTTCCACCAATCAGTGCCTCAGCGACCGCTGGCGTGACCTGATCTAGTCAACAAATTACAAAATGAGCTACGTTAACATAATATACAGGGAAAAAATAGCCGGGGCTGACAGACAAGAAACACCCTTTGCTTAGTTCCAAGGTGCTCTTGTCCCTTAACTCGGCCCTAGATTTTACAAAAATAATATCTACACTGTGTACAGGGCTACCCACGAACTCCGGTGAACACGTTACGGACCGAGACGGCACCGCTACCGCGAGAGACAAGTAACAGAGGGGAACGAACGGCACAGGAAGTACGAGAAAGCCAGAGCTTCTGCACAGGGTTTCCTAAGACAGAAGGGGCGCAGCAGCACCGCCACGCAGCTGCGGGGACGGCGGGTGGCGTAAGGACAGGCTCACCTTCGCTCCAGGCGGGCTGCTGCAGATCCGCCGGAGCGGTGGAAGCAGCCGTGGGGTGGCACGGCCTGGGACCGTATCGTCATGTCCAGCGGAGGGGAGAGGATGGCCTCTTCCTGCAGCACCACCTCTGCCTGAGCCCTGGGGAGGGTGGGTGTTTCTAAGCACAGTTCTCTGCTCGGAAATTACAGGCTAAAGCCCTTGTCCTGTGGTTTTCTGGTTACACTTTAATAACCTTTCAACAACCTATTACAGTTTGGTGAGTATTTAAAAAAACCCAATAGTCTCCTCTGCTTAGCTCCAGTGCAGGAAACTCAGACTGGAATTACTGTCGGATTTATGGTTTCCAGGAGCAAAGAACCCGTCAGCCCTGCTCTACCCTCAGCCGCAGCTGTACGACTCCATCCGCAGCGGAGTCGTTCTGCAGCGGAGTCGTGCCGAACTTCCGCGACGCGTATGCTACGGTGGAGTTTGGCGCTCTCCCCCGGACCTGCAGCAGCGCTGCGACTGCAGAAAGGAGGGAGGCTGTTACGGTGCTATTTTCATACCACTCCTTTTCTTAAAAGGAAGGTAAAAACCACCCCAACGTTCACTACCAGGATGAGTGGAAGATTCTGAAGATCAAAGCTGCAGATAACGACTTTCAGAGTCACAGGGAACAGCAGTTCGTGAAAGCAGGTACCTGCAGAACGAACTCTAACGCAACTACAGAAGGTTTAATGATTAGGGGGCTCAAATCAATAGCTGGAGACTTAAGGCTTGTATCAGCTGAAGCCAAAGTGATGGTGACAAACGGACTACTTGCTGTGTGCCAACAAATAATTTACTTTTAGAAAAATATAATGATAAAAAGAGAAGTGTAAAGCCCTGCAGAGATGAAGTTCCACCTTTTTCCCCCGTTACTGAGGCATCAAATGCCTGACGTTGTATTTAGAGGTATCTTGATACTGTGTCATAGGTTTGTCTGCGATTCCACACGTTCCGACTCCGACCTTGCCAGTTACGCTCTCGGGGGAAGCAAAAATACTCCTCTTGACCTGGAAGTGAAACAGAAAACACCATTTCTGAATAATTACCAACTTGCTCTTAAAAAAAAAAAACCGAACCCAAGCAAATGTTACTTTTTGAAGTGTTTCGCTATCCTCAGCTTCCTGGGCTGCAGCCAGGCACACTTTCGCAAGGCCAGCTCAGCCGGGACACGTCGGCGGGTGAGGCAGCAGGGCTGGGGACTGCGGCGCCGATGCAATCATGGTACTGGGGACCCTGGGTCAGGCCAACAGCAAATGAAGTTCCCCTTCAATGACCTCTAAGAATTGTTCATGAGGAAGACTGAGGTCAAGCCACAATGAAATGAGGCTTTAAGAATGTCCTTGCTGCCTTTTTTGCCTGCTATTCCAGGACAACTACACCGTGCTGTGTCTGTTGGGTCGTTAACATGGCAAGGAGTCAGGTTTGGGGGTTCAGACAGGCCCTTGAGGTCTGAGCTTCCACAGACATGAGCTGGGAACTGACAGCTGCCCACTACTCCAAGCTGAGGGCCAGCCCAGCCCCTCCGAAGCAGCGCTCCAGCAGAATCCCCCAGTACAGCCAGGCCTTCTAAGCACGCAGGATACAAACCGCACTCTGCAGAACCCCAGAGATGAACCCCCTTTGAAAAACTGCTTCCTCCTCCCTCCTGCAGCACCACACAGAAGTCCGTGCCCTGTCGTTACTTGCCTACTGACAAAAATCACACCAACCTGTCCTTTTTTGTTTTTAGAATAGGCTCTGTTGTTGAACTGTTGCCACTTGACTTTCTGGTCCTCTCGTTCCTGTTCGAGTTCTTTAATTCTCTGAGCTTTTTTCAAAGCTTTCTTCTTCTTGTACTCTCGTTGCTGGGCTATCATCTCTTTTCTGGAGAGAAGGAAAAAAGGCATTTTATATTTGTGCTTTTCCTCATAAGAAACTAAAACCCCTGTAAGACAGAGATGCAGAACAGTTTTTCCATAAGTGAATGACCAAACCAAGCTGGTAAGTATTCTCAGCTCCTAGGAAAAAACAGTCTTCCCATGCACAAGCATCACACGGCTGGTTACGTATCTGGGCCTAAGAACAGCCACCACCACCTGATTACGGCCATGCCAAACGCAGCGGCCCATGGGATGGTGTGCGATTCCCTTCTGGAACTGCAGGTGTACCTATCGGCACTGCCACGTTTGAAAGACGGCTTGGAAAAGGGAAACAGGCCATTCGAGTGGAAACTTGGAGGTCTGCAGGACTCTCGTGCCACCAAGAATTGGCCCGGGATGGAGGGGAAAGAGCAAAGGTAAGTTACTCCAGTAAAGGTAAGGGAGTCGATGTATGCCACAACGCAGCGCCCCTCAGAATGATCCCTTAGGGATGGGATCGTCACCTGTAACAAACCCTGAAACTGTACCACCTTATGTCCCCCCCCCAAAACGTTCTGAAGGGCTGAAAACACCCTTCTGCGTTAGGCACAGCAGGACACAGCATAGAGACACCTCCCCAGTGATGGGACACCACAGCTACCCCAACACACGGACGGGCCCGCAGCACAAGTCCTTCGTGCGTAAGTAGGCGCTGCGGTGACCAGGCCACAGCTGAGCAGGGCCTGCGCTAACCTGGGCCGACACCTGCCGGTGCTCTGCTCTCGGGGAGTCAGCGCTGGCTGTTCAGCTGCTGCTTGCACACTCGGAGTCAGTCTGTCACGGCATCTGCCCCAGACGGCCACGATAATCTACCAAACATTACACACTACGCTGATTCTAGATCCTTTTTCAAGCAAAACAGTGACAATATTAGAGATGTAAAATTTCAAACAAAGATGCTATTTCATTAACCAATTTTTCTAGCTGGAGGGAGGCAGGGGGAACAACGGAGCAGCTTTCAGACTTACACCCGTGCGTTACTTACTTGGACATGGGTTTGTTGCCACTGTCCTCTTTTGCTTTTCTCCCCTCTTCCACAGGCTTGAGGTTGAACAGAGGTGTGACTTCAGCATTGCCGTAGCCCGCAAACGTGATCGCGGCCGTTCCATTCTCCTCGTCTATTTCTTCAATCTCAGCTTCATAACACCTGTAAAGATATCATGGCTGTAAGCATGTGAGTAAAGCTTTAATACTCAGCCCGTCAACACCTACACTGTCAGCCAGCTAACGGCGTTAAGTGAAAAATTTACAAATACCAGCCTTCATTTTCAGGGACAACACACCAGAGACTATTTTCTTAAGGGCAAAGGGACACAAGTACAAAGGCCAGAATCTGCTGTATCTGACCTTTAGCAGCAAGAAGCAATGGCCTCGCAGTTACCAAGACTAATGATTAATGTGGGGCCGATCTGATCAGATATCCTGATCTGGTCCCAGTTCTGGAAGGTCATGGGGTCAGGGAAAAAAAAAAAGCCAACCCTGTGTTCACACAAGACAGCGTTCACCGATCTCGCTGGGGAGTTTTGGAAAATGTCAGCTCACAAGGGCAAAGCTTTGGTTCAATTCTTTTTCACACGGATAAAAATGAAGAAAAACCTGAAGCTTTCAAACTATTCCCCCTTCGACACTTACAAAGTGAAGTTTTCCTATTGATTTCAAACAGTAATTTTGAAATTTTAGCAGAAACCAGTCTATCTCCTATGTGTATGAAACATTTTGCTCAACCAAACTGATCTCTTAATGGGAAAGAGGAAACAGACAAGTGACATTTCCAAAAGTACTTAAAATTGAGTCTAAATTCAGAGCAAAAGGACCCTCTGAAGCAAACAGAGGAATAAAATTAGAAGTTTCATAGGCAATATTCCATTTTAAATTTACTAAATCAATTTCGTGTGTGATTTTAGTGGGCCAGCAACATCCTGAGTTGAGCTAGACACATGGAAACCAAAACTGCAGGAGGTAAACAGTATTAATCCCTGGCTAGCTCTTCATGGAACACTGGTCACTTAAGAAATGTAGCAACGGAAGCAAGGGGTTAAAAAAAAAAAAAGCAATGCAATTTAGTCCAATAAGATCCACTTCAGTGGACACTGGCACATTCTTCCCCAAGCTCTGACCCTCTAACCCAGTGATCAGAGCAAGAGGAACGACCCGATGGTGACCTCAGACAGTAAGATTCAATTTTTAAGTTCTTACACAAAAGCATTTTACTCATAAATAATCTGTGGCAGAAAAGCTGTTCACTTTTAGGTTTGTTTTCTACCTAAGACATCAACAGCTATACCCGTCTCTGTGTGGTTACAACGTTGTTAACAGAACCACGTCCGCTGAACAACAGAGCTTCTCTCTAAATGGCAATGAGCAGGGTATTAGTCCTGCAGAAACAGGAATTTTAAAAAAGCTGCAGCAGTTACAAGTTTTTGCAGTAGAGACAGTAATTTCAGAATGTTAGTTTCAAAGATTATGAAGTCAGAATGAACTGCCTGGGTTCCCAGAACTTCACAAGCCAATGTAATGGCAACTAAATCCAAAAGGTCGATGAATTCCATAGTTACAATACACAGCTCGTTATTTCATAGCCAGCATTTCCAGTTAAAGTATAATTTCCAATTAGAGGCACAGACAGAGCTACAGCAAGGATTTTTCTTGATAGCAGTGAGCTACACATACACAAACGCGATGACAAGTTAGGAATTATACATCATGAAACCTTTAGGGAAGCCTGCTCCCACTGGTCGGTTCCTGGGGGTCTCCCATTCGTTACAGCAGCGAATGGCATTTACCAAAGCTACCCTGCTCTAACGAGGTCAGTGAAATAGGGGCATGTCTCTGCTTTTTATCTAGAATACTGACGGTTCGTAATGAGTGCACGAGAACACCTACTACCCCATCTACCTCCCTTTTGCTTTTAGCCACCCTCAGAGCAGTTCAAACTGAATGAAAGTCTCTTACCATTGAACTACTTCATGTAACTGTTAGAGAAGTTTTCTACACTTACTGTCCATCCTCACTCCATATCGCCATACATCTATCTCCGACCTTCCAGGAGTGACTGGGCAGAGCAGAAGCAGAACTGTCAGAACTTGCAAGAGTTTCTGAAGGTTGTGTTGAAAGGAGATCTTTGGTTAATTCTATAACTTCCTATAAAAGACAAAAAACCCACAAAGAATAATATTTCAAACTCGGTCACCATGCATACTTTTGTCCCAAGCTTACTGGTTTGGTTTTTTTGAAGTTACTGTATTAAATTCACAGCTGATGTAAAGTGGACTAAGTCTGATTTGGTCTTTCAATCATTTAATTAAGCTCACTCATCGCCATTGATAAAGAGATGTATGGTCTTCACTGTATTGCAGTAAAGTTGTCCCTCTACAGGCACTGAGGTGCTTGCTGGAGAACAACTCCCTTAAGTCATTTTTGATGTAAGGGGTTATTTTTTCTCTAAATTCCTTGACATTAAGATTTCAGGTCAGGCCTTGCCTTGCTAATCCAAGAAGACAACTAACAAAATAACTTTTTTTTTTTTCAGTTCCTTTATCCATCCACAGACAGGAGCATGCAAAAGCCCCTTCCAACGTGCTGTCAAAGTCATATTCTTACTCTGCACGATCAAGACCACCAGTTTTCACTGGTGTTAAAGGCAAAGGAGCCAGCACCAAAAAGGCTATTTAAACTTTCTGCGTGAGCCAAAGCAGCCATGCTGTCCTTAAACAAGAAAAATTCTTCAGCTGAGCATCTCGGCATGAACCACTGTCAGTCTCCTAATGATCAGTTAAGTATTTAAATTAGGGGAGAGTCTTGGATAAACCATGTTCAACTGAGGCTCCATGGAGCCTGAACTGTCCTCCCGGTTTCACAGCCTAGTTCAGCTTTGGGTGTGCAAACACTAGCTCAGTAAAAAGTGGTAAAAAAGGTTGTTCTCCATTCCTCAAGAACCTAAAGGCTCATAAGCAGTTCCCAAATAAGAAGTTCACACGACGTAAACATTTGTGTGTTTTTATCTGACATGCAAAATGGCACGAATGGCCTAGCAGGTTGTTTCTGTTGAAGTTGTTAATGTCTGAATTTCCAACGCCTTTTTAACAGGAGTTCTGTTCTTTGTTGTAGAGGAGCTGCTAGGTCATAATCTAGTCTCTAATGGATAGAGAGCAGCCCTGAGGATAAGGACTTGGGGGTACTGGTACATGAAAAGCTGAACAAAAGCCAGTGTGCGCTGGCAGCCCAGAAAACCAACCGTATCCTGGGCTGGAGCACCTCTCCTATGATGAAAGGCTGAGCGCGTTGGGCTTGTTCAGCCTGGAGAAGAGAAGGCTCTGGGGAGACCTTATTGCAGCCTTCCAGTGCCTGAAGGGGCTACAAGGAAGCTGGGGGGGACTTTTTACAAGGGCCTGTAGTGACAGGACAAGGGGTAACGGGTTTAAATTGAAAGCGGGGAGATTTAGACTAGGTATCAGGAAGTTCTTCACAGAGAGGATGGTGAGGCACTGGAACAGGTTGCCCAGAGAAGCTGTGGATGCCCCATCCTTGGAAGTGTTCAAGGCCAGGCTGGATGAGGCTTTGAGCAACCTGGTCTAGTGCAAGATGTCCCTGCCCATGGCAGGGGGGTTGGAACTAGATGATCTTTAAGGTCTCTTCCAACCTAAACACTCTATAATTCATTCTACGTGATTCATAAATAAGAGCAGGAGCAAGCACAATTAGTAGTGACCGTAAATGCAGAAATACGCTTGCAACTAGTTGTATCTACTCTGGTCTCTGTTTTCTGTAACACTACAGCTGAATCAGAACACATGTTAATTACCACGTTACCTGATTTGAGAGTGCTCCACAGAACACACAGCATTAGCCTGATTTTCCCCTCCCAGATGCAAAATCCCAAACTATTCCTCAACATGCAGACAGCTGTATTCTGCAAATCCAGGAGTCTGAAGTAGGTATCTTGTCTCAGCAGGTCAAATACATCACCCACACACTACCTGAAGGCAAGCGGTGCAACTACCAGTAGCATCAAACTGCTGACTTGCCACATCCGTAGATGGCTTTGTAGAAGTCCAATGTCAGTAGTTTCAGACAAATCTACTGAGGATTGTTTGTATTTGATAAAGTCATTTACACACGTGGCTACCAGCAATGGTTTGGTAGAAGTCTTCATCCGCCACCCACACATCACAGCGATAAGCACACACGGTAGATTAACTGCAACCCAGGAGACCGTTCTAAAGCAGCCTTTAAGGGAATAGCTCATTCGGAGATTTCTGAGCACAGTGAGTTAGCCTACCACAGCAGCCCAGTACAGCCAAATGGGTTGCGCAACATGGCTTGCTGCCACATCCCTGTGACGTGAAGGTGTGACCCCCAGAGGAGACTACTGAGAGCTTGCCAAGATTGTTCCTGGTCTTTAAAAAGCCAGATCTACGCTCCAAGCACACAACACCCACAGACATCATCTCCAATTACAGGTGACAACAGCTGCCATCGATTCTACTTGACACAAAAGGTAAGCTTGGTCCTCGGGCACACAGACACTGTCCTAGAAGTGCTTCAGTGAAACAAGAAGCGAAAAGCAAAGTATTTCTAAGAAATTCTTGTAATACTTGTTTCAATCTTGTTATTCAGGAATACGCCGAGCATACCAAATGCAGCACTGCACCACTATTTATGACAGAAAAAAACGTTTCAACTGCATTGTAACAACCTTTCTGAAGGAGTTTGAAAGCTGTTTAGTTGGGACCCTGAAGCATCAAACCCATTTTTACCACTGTTACGTTGGCATATTTTAAGTCTGCAAAACATGATGTTATTTTCAAGGTGGAACATACGGATAGCAAACCTTTTGGGGACGAAAATGTAAAGATCTTCCCCATTCTGTGCAGAAAGCTTTTAATAAAAAGTTTGCAAGCTGTCCTTTCACATCAATGATCTCTGCGTATCAAAGCCGAGGTCGTGTTGGTATCGGAAATATCATCCCATGTGGGTTTTGCTGTGCATTTTAAAAATATAAATATATACATATGCTTTTAGCAGTGTACAGCGAAGGGCATTAAGATGATCTATAAAGTGCCTTGTGGGCACACAGCCTTTATCATTTGAAAGGAATTCTGAAGATCACTGATTTGAGGCACTACTCTATTTTGGTTGCAGCATCATTTTTATTGCTGTTATTTCCATTAGAAGTGGTTGCTGAATCTTGTACTGCGTAGTTTTATATATTTTTAGATCTGATGGCTAAAGCAATCCACAGCAGAAAAGAAGCAGCATCTTGCACTCTCATGACAAATTTTAACAGTACTGCTGGGTTTTTTTTTTATGTGTCAAACTGTCTTTATATGCACACGACTCTAAAAGACCACTTATCAACTTAAAATTCAGCTGGTTGTCTTCCTGTCACTAAACAATACCCTAAGGACCAGAAATGTTTTTTAGCTTTTAGGAATGCAGTATGCTCGGAAACGTTTAAAAAAACTGCAGGTGACAAATGCAGAACAAAACTCTCTTCTTTTCTTACATAAAAACCTCACCACGATCAAGGCTGAGGTGTACAAGGAATGCAGAACTACACTGTAAAGCTTTTACCATTGCAAATGCATGCAATGGATAAACGGGTCCTTGATCAAATGATGTGACAACTCAAAAGTAAGCAGAAGGGCACAGTGTTAAGCCCAACGACCAGGCTTCAGCAGAGTAAAAGCAACAAAGAATAATGACTCTCTGAGAAATGTTTTAAAAAAATACAGAGGTAGCAAAGGCCACACTGGCATACCTTTCATTATTCTTCAACTAAAGTTTTTAGCAGAAGAACTTGCTATATATAAATCAGTACATCTTGTTACTAATCCACAAGATAGGTTTAAAACAGGCCACACTTTGGGTTTTTTCAAACCAACTTTACCATAACTGTATCAAATTATGCAAAAAGAAAGTAATAAATCCACTGAGCATTATTTTTGTTGCAATGCAAACATTTAGGAAGGGTGAAACACCTGCTAAATACCCTAAAGTTTCAGCTACTTGTACTGTCAAGTTCTCACCTGTAAGTCTTTCTTCAGTTTCAGTAAATCTTCGTTTTCTGCATTCCCAGATAAGGCAGCCTCAACTTGCTGAAGCTGGGCTTTGTAGCTAGCTAACTGCTTAGCAAGGTCTTCTGACATCTGCAAGAAACATACGCACAGAACACATCAAAACAACAGGCTCGATGCTTTATTTCTAAAAAAGAACACCAGCCCGTGTGCGTGCACAGGGAAAAGGCGTAACTTACAGCACGTAACCAGCGGGGTCTTGAGGCAGCCTCGAAACCACCCGCATCTTAATGAAACTTTCCCCCTCT
>NW_010272199.1:0-3415 GCF_000690775.1 Eurypyga helias
GCTACCAAAACCTTGCCATGCAGACTTAACACGGCCAATTTAGCTTCATCCATATGTCATCAAAATTTACAACCAGCCCATGCCATTTGCAGATTTCTTCTGCTTCAGTCCAAAGTTTTTGACCTTCACCCTCACAAACTCCCAATTATCTTTGAACTTTCACAATTCAAGCTTTTTTCTTCCCAAAACACACCAGTGATTTTTTTTTTTTTTTAATAATATCACAGATAGTATTTTGTCTCTGCAGAGACCTAGCTGTAGTTCATTTCTGTGCTCACAGTGTACAAAGATAATCAGATTTTTCATCCACATGCTTTCTGCTTGACTGGACACTCAGTTGACTCTATTGCAGGAGCAAGACCAAATGACTTTCTTAGGCTGGCTCTCATTATGAAAAGTCGTTACCAGAAGGTTACAGTCTCTGCCCCCAGACATAATGAGCATCACCATCTGACTTTACTATCTGAACTCTGGAAAGTTCTGATAAGTTCAGGAAGTATTTGAGAAGGGGAGACCTCCTTCCATGCTCATTCTCACCAAACTAATGAATCTAACATACCTGATAAATTAATACTATTGTTTATGGGAAATAACACCCAGGAAAACATAATGCCAGTAGCATTTATGTTATTACCTCAGAACATTAAAGCCTTGAAATAAGGAGAAATCAGCTCACTATTTCAGGAGACAACAAAGAATAAAGCAAAATAAATACGTAGGGAAATATAGAAAAGTACTTTTTCTGTCATGGATTTCCTCATAGAATTTCTGAACCTCAAGTTTGGCTTAGAATTTGCTGTTGAAGAGATGGGAAGGAGAAAAAGAGGAAAATAACTATTTTGTTAGTAAAAGTGAAAAAAATGTGATAAAAAAATTGTCAGAAAAACAACTCTACAATCTGAAAATCACATTGTTACAGCCAGTCATCAGCATGAACTAATTCCTCTTTAAAGTGTATAAGCCCCCCAAAACCATTTTGTTAAAATGACAGATACCTATTTCTTGCTATTTTATTTTTTTAAAGCTGAAATAATAATAGCTTTAAAAGCCAGCAGTAAGTACACATATTAGCTTTCCAAATTACACTATCTTTTAATATCATATGCACTGCAAAGGCAGCCGCATGATTTTCTGATTCTATTAGGGTCAGAAATTAATTTTACAAGTAACTTCCTAGATGCAGCTCATGAGAAACACAATATCATTGCAAATTAACTCTATGGAAATGTCCTGAGAAGGCTAGAAAATAAATTATCACCAAAATATTTCATACTGCATTAAAACTTTCTCTTATTTTTGGTTGGGTCTTTCTTAGTCTGTTCTGTGTATCACTTCTCAGTCATGAAAAAGTAAACAGAAAACCAGCACACCACCACAAACAGAATGCTTCCAAAGACACAAACAATTCCCTCAAAGACCACCTAGAGGGAGAAAAACCCACAGAAGATCATCATCAATAAATAAATACATGACAAAACACAAAAAAGTGGAAAAAAGTTGCAAACTGTCATGAACTGGAGAGTTAAAGAGAAAAAAAATCCAAATAAACCACTGGAAATGGAGGAGAAAAATACATTTCCAAAAGAAATGCTGTCAAATTGAGAATAATCCAGAGTAATTTACCAAATAATCTATCATGATGGGAAACCTCTGCCAGAAAAGAAAAGAAAAAAAATAACAAAGAAAAGGAAAGAAAACCATGGAAACAAACAGATGTCCTGATAACTGCCAAAGTCCCTGTAAGTTGCCTTTATTTGCTGCAGTGCTGCTTACCAGCCAGGTGAATAGTTGTTCCCACAGCAGCTGAATGGGAGCCATCTGCAGAACATCTGCAGTTACAAACATTTACAAGCTGAAGAAAAGTAGCTGTTGTTTTATGTTTCCCTTGAAAACATGGAACCAAAGAAAAAACTGATTTTCATCAAGCAATTTAATGCTTCAAGTTGTACCAGGTGCAAAAGAATGAGGAAGTAAGTGTATTTTTCTCTTTCATCATTATACTACTAGCTTCAAGTCCAAGTAGGCTACTGAAATTTTGAGAAGCACGTTTTTCCTCAGTAGAGAATATTTTTATAATCACAATTCTCCTGTACCATATAGCTCTGACACAGAATCAGATACTGAGTTGCATTTCCCTGGGTGTCAGATTGCCTATTATCTGTACAGGAGTTTGACTCATATGTCAGCTAATTCACTGACACCAGATCACGAAAATATCTGAAGACAGGGCAAACAGCATAGAAGATCTAAAGATAGAGAAGAATTAAACTGTCTTAGAAAATATATACGTTGCAGCTGTTGCACTCCAGCTCAGAATCAATGGGGTTTCTTTTCTGTGTCAGTTAAAATCATTTTCCAATGCTCATTTTAAAGCTTTGTTTTCAGATATGGGGCAATCTTGCCATTGCTCTTGGCAATCTTGAAAAATTTCTGTGGCATCCTCTCCTATAGGAAAACACATTTGACACAATCTCTTCTCTGCTTCACTCTGTGGTACTTCCAAGAGATCACAGATTGCTACGGGTCAAGCTGCATTGAACCGAGCCACAGTTTGTTCCCTCCTCTTTTGGAGAAATAATTTGGCCCCTACATTTTCCATAAAAATCCTTTATCTAATGGAGGTAGGACAGGGACAACTGTGACTTAGTATAACACAAAAGATCTGGAGATCTGGCTCTTTCCCCATCACTTCATTTTCCTAACGTGAAAATCACAGCGCTAATAAACAGCTCCTTCATTAAATTTTGAAATATTTTGGCAGGGAAAAACTTGGGTTACAATATTTAATATAACAAAAATTTACCTACCTGATACATTCTAAATATGATATTAACAATATTCATCCAGTTCAGTTTTGAGTATTAATGAGGAGTATTTAATAAATTATTTCATATTGGAAAAACCCTTTTGTGTTCATGGATATTACCAGTAAAAGACATGATAAAATGTCTCCTCTGATCTTCACACACTAGTTATATTTTCAAACTTTTTTGCTTTCAGAACAGAGAATAACCCCAGCTTTAGTGGGTTTTGAAGATCACAAATCAGAATTTTCAGTAAGAGCACCATCTTTTTTTAGCAGCCTACTTTCAATATATTACTTAACCAGTTTCTCTCTTACAACTGAATAGACTGGTGGTGTGATGCTGTACAAGTCTTTCCACGGTTCGTCTGTCATCAGTCACAGGCACAGCACAAACGTTACCTGCAAAAAGAAGTCTAACAAATTCTGCCACTGCTCTTCCAGAGTATTGGTGCAGACAAAGAAATTTATGTTTCTGATTAATTTGGACAAGGTTAGAGAAGATGGGGGATGAGAATACAAATGTAGAAAAGGTAGTCGCCCAGAAAGTAATTTTGTTACATGTTTTAATCTTCATTTATGTTATTGCAGGTTCCTTTACACAACACCACC
>NW_010272200.1:0-217 GCF_000690775.1 Eurypyga helias
TTTAATTAAGTTAATAATTTTTATTTTGGATAATTTATAAAACAAAATCTCCAAGTTCACCATTCCTTTGTAAAGCAGATGTTCAAATAAAGGCAATTAAATTATAATTATTAAATTCCTGCAGTTGCTGTCTGTCTCAGGCTGCATTGTGTTGCATCATAGCAGTGTGTTGATGCTATTGATGAAGTGACAAATTAAAGTAGATTATGATGGGCAG
>NW_010272200.1:335-540 GCF_000690775.1 Eurypyga helias
ACCATAAGTTGTATTTTTCATGCCAGTAAAATACTCCTGTAGTAAATCTGAAGCATTATACTAGCCTGATACAATAGCAGAAACAAGAAAGCAACCAGACAAGGAAAAACCTTTATTATTATGGTTAATGCAAGTGTGATAAAAGACAGTTACTGTTGTATACTGATATATTTATAATCAATAACTTCTTATTTTCTATGCAATT
>NW_010272201.1:0-567 GCF_000690775.1 Eurypyga helias
TCCCTGCCTCTGGCAGCAGAGGCAGCAGGTGCTGGCGGCAGAGCAGGCAGCTTGCAGCAGGTGCTGGTGGCTGCTGGCGGCAGAGTGCGGGTGCGTGCCGCCATGCCACTGCCCGCTGGGTAATTGTCGGCGGGAGTGGCAGACGCAGGGTCTCCTCCCACATCACTTTTCCTAATTCAGTCAGATTAGACGTTGTGTCTTGAAAATGGCTCCGTTTGACCAATTCAGCTTAATAAGGGGACCCTGCCTGGCGATGGCCGGCGAGGCTCAGGTCTTCACCGGGGTGAGAAGCTGCCCGGCCGGGTCGCAGTGGCGTCTGATTTCCGCCCCTGCCCCGGGAAGGTGTGCGTTTCCTTCCGCTGCTGGGTTTAGACTCGGAAATGCGGGTGCTGAACACCCAGTTGTGCTCTCTGGGGGGTGGATTCCACTGTCTGCATGGTGAGCAGACCCTCTGGGCAAGAAAATTTGTCCAAGGATTTTTTGTCCAAGAAAATTCGTACGTGAGGAGCTGGAGTTTCTGAGGGTCGTTTGTTGAGGAAGTGTCTTTGGTGACAGGCAGGCGCTGTC
>NW_010272202.1:0-2976 GCF_000690775.1 Eurypyga helias
CAGTGTCACCGGGGGTGCCGGCCAGCAGTGAGGGCTTCGCCCCGCGCACCAGCAGCTGCCCACGCCCCCAGCCCCGGCTCGCAAACCACCGGCTCAGGCCCATCCACTGGGAACCACCAGGAAAATTAAGATATGGCCTTTTTTTTTTACGCTTGCCTGACAGCGTTGGCACGCTTCCTTACAGTCTCCACGCTGCTGGAAAAACTTCTGCACAGGTCTGTTGCTTTAAATCTATACATATACATATATATACACGTGTGTGCGCGTATGAGACGTGCGTACACACACGCGCCCCCGGCTTAGCGGTGTTCCGTGGTCATGCACTACCAGCGGTCGGGCGCAGCTACATGAGATGGTAACAAGTTTCCGTTCTAGAAATCGTCAGTGCAAAGAACAATGAGGTTTTACAGGTCAGTAACTACAGGTAAAAGCGAGTCGAGTTCCCGTGAAAGCTGCTACTGAACTGGGAGAGAACCTGGGAAGAAGAAAACATCTCGGAGGGAGTCAGACCCTGCGTTTGGATGAGAACTGCGATGCAATCTAGCTACTGAGAACCTTCAGCGGCTTCCACACGTACGGCGGGTACTTTGGGAAATAATGGATAGCGAGAATATTTGTAGATTTAACAGCAACTTGTCTGAGGTGTGTAACAGCTCAAACAAAATAGCTTGTATTCCTCTTTTAATAGGTCAACACATTAAATTCCATCGGCTTCTAAAAGGTCTCTTTAAAAAATAACAGTAATAACAACGACCCCACTTTTTGGGCGTGAATCTGCCGATATTCTGCCTCTACCACCAGCATCGATACATCCTTCTGCTTTGCCACTGCGTGTGCTCCTTGGGGAAGCGGCTGAACTCGAAGCTCTGTACAGGTAAAGCGCTTGGCTGCTCTGCCTGGCACAGCCCGCGGTACGTCCCTCGTTCGGGGCCGTCTGTGCTGGGAAACGGCACGCGTGTACCGAGTCCCAAACCCACCCTCGCCGGCACCCGCTGAGCGCCTCGGTCTGACTCCCGGGATAACCAAGAAGGAGCTCCCCAGGCCCTCTTCCTGCGGCTCCGAGGACAGCGCTCGGTCACGCGTATCGGAGCGATGGCTAACAAGGCGAGGAGGCACGTATTTACAGTCACTAAACCTGGATAAGAGAAGGAGGCAGGGGAGAGCACGATCCTGACCTGGAGACTTTTCCCCCCCACCCGATTTCCAGCTGTTCCTCGGGCTTGTGCTGCACAAACCTGACGCTCCCGCTGCAAGGCCTGCACGTTCTGCGTGGGAAACATCCCGTCTCTTCCCAGAACACCACGATGTTATTAGAGTAGCACCATATTTACCCTTCCAGCCCGTAACGCCGGCCTCGTCCCTCTTCCCTTTTGTTTTCTCCTCCGATGGCTGCAGCCGACAGTCGCTCCGGCCCGGCTACTTCTGCCCCAGGAGGCCAGACTCCAGCCGGGATGCCGCGCTCCGGCCCCAGCACCCCGTGGCGATGCTCATGCTTCTTTGGCTGCGTTCCCTGTCCCTCTCCTTGTCGCTGTCGGACTGGCTCTGGGTGCGCTCGGGGCGGTGGCCGGTGCTGCTGCCGGTGGCCAAAGGCTGGGAGGAGATGGTCCGCAGCAGGTGATTCCTCTTGCGCAGGAACTCGGTCTGGCTGGGCAGCCCAAAGCTGCCTTTCCGCAGCGCCATGCGCGTGGTGTTCTTGGCGGGCCGCGAGCGGTGGTTGTACTCCAGCTGGGCCAGGTGGGCCGCGTACCCCTCCGTGATGAACTGTGAGACACGAGGGAGGAGGACAGGCGTGAGAGGGAGGAGGACAGGCATGAGAGGGAGGACAGGCAGGAGAATGATGGGATGCACTTCATAGGATCACAGAGTGGTTTGGGTTTGGAGGAACCTTAAAGCCCACCCAGTCCCACCCCCTGCCATGGGCAGGGACACCTTCCACTAGACCAGGTTGCTCCAAGCCTCATCCAGCCTGGCCTTGGACACTTCCAGGGATGGGGCATCCACAGCTCCTCTGGGCAACCTGTCCCAGTGCTCCCCACCCTCTCCGGGAAGAATTTCTTCCTGATCTCCAATCTCAATCTCCCTCTTCCAGTTTAAACCCGTCACCCCTTGTCCTGTCACTCCGGGCCCTTGGAAAAAGTCCCTCTCCAACATTTGGAATTCCCCAACAGTCACCGGCAGCCAAAGGCATTCGCTGTGCCATCTCTGGGGTGACACCCAAGACACGGAACCACCCAGACTTGTGTGATGGGTCCTGGTACGGGGGACTGTTCCCGTCCTCCTGGCAAACGCTAGCTTGCGACATCTGAAAGGTGACCAAATCCCTGTTGCCCTCTGGTGGCAGCCCCTCCTGGGCTCCAACAAGCTGGCCCCTACCTGGCACTGGCTCTGCAGCTTCTTGGTGGGTCGGCCGACGATGTAGATGTGCGTGGGCGGGAGGCTGATGGAGCTGTACACGGAGATGTCCTTGGTGGATCCGTATGCCGCGTGGATCCTCATGTGGAGCTGCAGGGAGAGAAAGCAACACGCGGTCAGGACATATGGGCTCCCCGTGCTGCTCAACAGGCAGGGCCTTTTTTTTTGGTTTAAAATAGCATTTGTGGGATTCTCAGGTCAGTAACTATGTAAGTTCCCAGCTGGATAACGCACCGCTGTGCAAAGCGCTAATTAACAGAGCTGTTTACAGCCCAGAACAAGAGGAGGAACAGCAACACGAAAGCAGATCTCCGCTGGCAGATCCACAGCCTTCCCTTGAGGTCTGTGGGGGGCAGAGGCGGGCACACTTCACTGTCTGCTTGTCACTGGGGACGAGGAGCCATTTGCAACCCCACATGCAGTAATCGTGAGTGGGGAGCGTTCCCCTCCACCAGCCATGCAGCCGCACGCAACAGTCACAGCATCATCAAACGGTTTGGGTGGGAAGGGACCTTAAAGCCCACCCAGCCCCAGCCCCACCCCCTGCCACAGGCAGCGGCGCCC
>NW_010272202.1:3270-8566 GCF_000690775.1 Eurypyga helias
CCCCGGCCTGCCCCCGTGGCAGGGGGCCTCCAGCCCTCGGAGCATGATATTCCTGCAGAGCCTCCTGCCAAGGCCATTCCCGCAGCAGTTCCTTGCCCTCTCAGACCTGCTGGTTCCACCAAGGGCAGCCAGAAAGCCACCAAGGCAGGTGACAGAAGCGCAGGTGTGGGGAAGGAGAGCACTGCTGCCTCCATTCCGACAGGCATTCGGTGTTGGAAGGACCAGTGGTTAAACGGCGCAGAGCAGTGCAGAGACCATTTAACAGCGCAGACACTTTTGTGGAGCAATAAAAGGATGGAAATAAAATGAACAGATTAATCTTCCACTGCGTGTCCCGCCGCCGCCAAGAGACAGGTGCTGACGGGGCAATGGGACGAGGAGCAATCTACGCCCGTGCTACAATCGTATTTCAGCAGACCCCGGCTTACCTCGGTGATAAGGGATTTCAGGAAGTTGGCCTTGTGCCGCAGCGGGTCGTGAACGAGCCCATCGCAGAAGGAGACGATCCCGTGGGGGAAGTTGTGCTGTGCTAACCACGCTACCACCCTCTGCTTCTGCATATCGGGGCGGCCCGTGACGTAGATAATGAGGTAGCCGAGGTCTTGCCAGTGCCTAGAAGGAAAGGCACAAGTCAACGGAGAGCAGACCTCGACCCAGCGTCAAACAAACCGACCGACCCAGCCGCTGACCTTACGACGTCGACCGCTCCGGCCCGGACTTTGGGGTCGCTGCCCATGATGGAGACGCTGGCTGCAAAGGAGCCGTCGATGCTGAACACCACGAACTCCGTCCCCTTCGGCAGGACCGTGATGTAGCTGTCTGCATACGTGTGGTCGCCCCTGAAAGGGATGCGGGTACTTGTAGAGAGTCAGGAGGTAGCACCGCGTCTGGCAGCGCACCACAAACCCAAAGCAACACTCAAACCTGGCCCAAAGGCGCTAACAGCGATGCCACCCTCAGTTAGTGATGGACACCACGTGCGGGCCACTGTGTTAAAGTGGGGATGGAAACACTCCAAAGCCCTGCTGTCAGTGCCTCAAAAGAATAAAATACCCCCAAAACCCATTGCTGCGTTCACCACTGAGAAGATGGTCCCTCCTCCCCCTTCCAGAGCTCAGCACCAGCAACTGGAGCTGAGCTGAAGCCCCTGGGCTGCGAATTATCACAAGTACAAAGTTCTGTTCCTCAAGGGCAAGTTTATGGTCTTTAAAATACGCCCAGTTGTGCAGTTTTGCAGGTGATCGCGAGGCCTCTGTGGTGCAGAAGGGCTGCTCCTGCAACGGGAGCTCAATCACCATCCCGGTGATGATGCAGGAGTTAGAACAAAACGCGGATCTTCCTCGTAGAGCTGCGGAGTACAAATGGCTTTGTCCCTGCTGCTGGCAAACCGGGCTCTGAACCCACCCAGTGATCAGAGCTGCCGCACTGGGAGAGGGACCATACTCTACAGCCATCGTGTCCCTCTTGCAAACGAAGCCAGGGCAGCGCAGGGGACCTCACCTGACCACCATCTTCACGGGGTACACGCCGATGCCAAGGCGCCGGTTCTCAGGGATGACGTAGGAAATCCTGCCGCTGCTGTTGCTGATCTCCGTGTCGAAGTAAACCCACTCCCCGGAGGGCGGCTGGGTCATGATGTGAATGTCCACCTGGGGAGACGGCGAGGCTGGATCAACAACAGCACCGAAGACAGGGACAAGTAGAAGAGGCGCGGGGATGGTCCACCCAAGCCCCTTTCGCCCTCCGCGCTTCACAGGTCTGAGCCGAGAAGCACCCGGACATCAGGATGCTGGAAGGAATCCGGCCACGGTGGTGGAGACCTCCACCACAAACGCTGCTCCTGCCAGGAGGCACCAACAACTCTGAGCAGGGGAACCTGGCCAAGCCACGAGGGTCACAAACCCTGTCCAGGACCAGGGCGGTACAGCCCCTATCCCACTCCCCGTCCCCCCGGCGGTGCGCGACCCCCAGAGCAGACAGTACCTTCTCGCCCGTGAGCGTGACCATATCTAACGGACCGTACATAAATCTTCCCGTTAAGGTCTGGGGCCCATCCTCGTTAGCAATGGTGTCATTTATCCGGTGGTTGGCTGTGACGTTCTGCACCAGTCAAGGGGGAAAGGGGAATAAAAAAGAGACGGACAAGAGTTTGGAGCGACAGGCAGTGCCAAATACAACCCGACAAAGTGGCATGAGGGTTGC
Organism: Eurypyga helias; assembly: GCF_000690775.1. Classification (NCBI taxonomy): domain Eukaryota; kingdom Metazoa; phylum Chordata; class Aves; order Eurypygiformes; family Eurypygidae; genus Eurypyga; species Eurypyga helias. The sequence continues at coordinate 5,473 of NW_010272202.1, forward strand.
TCCCTACGTGCCATTCTGAGACCGTCTGTTAACTCTCACTTTGGGTTTAAGAGACAAGATGAGCAGCTGCCAGAGAAATGTGCTGATGCTGCTCCAGCTCTAACAGGGAATTGCCCTCTTTCGGGAATTGCAGACATTTCCTGGGAGCGAAGGGCATTTACGGAGCAGAGAACTTGCATTGTTGGACTTTGAAAGACATTCGGTCCCTTGCCCTGACCCACGGCCAACACTTTATTTCCTACAGATTCAAGGCCAAGAGGAGGCCTTGCTGGTGCAGACCTTTTGGGTCACTCTTTCGCAGCTACCCGGGTAGGATATAATCGCTAATCACTACACAATCACCAGCAGTGCAGTGTGATCCTGTCTCTGCCGTGGACAGACACAGCCGTGCCCACGCTGGCCGCCTCCAGTCCCATTCCTGCAGCCCAAATGGAAACCCCTCTACACGACAGCACAGAGCCAGCCCCAAAACCACCCTTACCCGGAGCTTCACGTGCGTCCTCTTGCGGAGCCACTTCTCGCGGGGCTTGGAGGGGGTGAAGACGGACACCTCCTTCCCATCCAGCTCCAGAACGCTCGCGTTCTCGTGCCTCATCACCTGTGGGAGGACAGAGCCCATGGAGACATCAGCCACTTGGACCTGTCTCCTCCAAACATGGGTTTTCTGCTGTTCCCATACCAGATCCGGCACTGGCTGCTCTGATGGTCTCATGCCAGCGGGTGCCGTTCCCTCAGCTCCTTATTTCTTTTTGAACACATTTTGGACAGTTCCTGTCCCATGGCTTTTGCCCCTCTCATTGTAAGGAGAGACAGAACCATTGATTTGACCCTTGCGGCGACACACAGGTGTCCAGGCTCGGCCACGCGCGAGGCAGAGCTCAGCGTGTCTGTCCGTCTGTCCTGACCTCATCTCTGAGACCGACAGAGCTCAAGGACTCTGTGCCAGTGGGATGTCACCGCACCCAGATCAGAGAAGGGGCAAGACGATGCCCAGCAGCCAGCCTTTGGGGCAATTCCTGCATGTCCCCAGGGCATAAGCAAGGATGGAGAAGCAGGAACCTGGAAAGAGGAAGGTTAGATCCTACCCAGATCGCTCGTAAGCTCCAGGAGGCAAAAGGAAGAATAACCCCCAAGGGCGAGGGGGCACCTTGAAGCCTCCTGCAAGGCTGGGGGGTGACCCTGCTCGGAGAACTCGGAAACCAGCAGCAGTCCTTGGTTAACCCAATCCCGCCAAAATTTCAAGAAGGTTCTTAAACGTGGGCTCTTTTAGAAGGCCTTGAACACACTGTGTGTGTGAGCAGCTCCCAGCTGACCCGGGCTGCAGTGCGCGGACCCAGGCCGGCTTGCCCCGCAGCGCTGAGGCCGGTTTTCTTCCAGGGAAACGGAAAAAGGATCCCAGGGAGGATGGGCTTGCTGGGGAGGGAGCTTGTGGAAACCCAAGGTAAACAAACTAACAAGTTTCACTGAAAGTTATTTAAATCAGGAATCTGTTTCGAGGCTTTTTTTAACAAGACTTGATCTTTGGAGGCTAAAACTACTCGACAGCTTACTTTTACATTTTGTCTTTCAAAGGCAATGAGAAACAAGCCCTTGTCTGGGGAAGAAGTGTCATGGTGCTCGGGGGGTCAGCGAGAGGATGGGGGATGAGAAAATCCCCCATCTCAAGGCACAGAGGAGTGAGTAGAGAGAGACACTGGGTGAGGGGAGGGTGCCAGACCACCAGGGAGGGTCTGAAGGGCTGCAGAGGTACCTCAAGCCCTAAGATACGAGGCACCCCACTGTGCTACTGACCCAGGTTTGGGCTGAATCCCGAGTAATCGGCTATTTCTTGAGCAGAGCATTTTGTGTAGGAGACTGTCACATCTGTTCCCACTCAGGCCCAATTACGGCTCTCTCCCTCTCTCTCTCCAGCCCCGTTAGGCTGAGTTCAATGCGGCGCTGGGGCTTCACAGCAGCTGATCCAGCAAGGTGTGTGCAAGCACGGAGACGTCTCGCTGGGCTAGATACAGCCTGGGAAGAAAGGGTCTCGCTGGATTATCGCTGCCGCTCAGCTGCCACCAGCACCGCCGTCGCTGTAGTTTATGGCTCCCACACGATTTGGAAGCTAGCGCTGAAAGGAAGTTTGCCAACAGCATCATAAATAATTGAGCGCTGCAGGCGAGGGGGCTGGAAGAGAGCGGGGACGGCTTAACAGCTGAGCTAACACAAAGCCAACCCAAGCGCCCAAGCGGGCTACGCAATCCACAGAGTTGCTTTTAGTTTTGGTTTGTTTTCCAATTCCATGCTCTAAGTACCGTTCCTTTCGGGGTTCATACTTCGTAAGGCAAATAACTCCCCCGCATCCCCAAGGAACTGAAGGAAAAACATTTATCTTAGGAAAAACAGATTCTAAACAGTAAATTCAAATTTCAGGCCAAACGTAGGTTGCTAGTCTGAGATGTCAGACTCCAGACACCAGCCATCCCCATTTCCCTAGTCCCTGGAGAACTGCTTTGTATTGGAGGAACAAGGACTAAATCCCAATGCGGTGACGATGGTCTGAGTTCCTAGAGGAGACCGCGCTAACTTCCAGAGCCAAAACACAGAACAGAATTCTATCAACTCCTGTCACGTCCATACAAAACCTCTCCCTTGGTTTACTCTGTTTGGTGCTGGTTTTATTTGTACACTGAGAAGTTTCCTTCAAGTTTCCGACTTGAGATCCAAACCTGCACGCACGGAGAACAGCTCGCTTCAACGCGGAGAACAGCTCGCTTCAACGAACGAGTGCCACCGCCTTTGCCACCGAGATGTGATGGGAAACGGCCCTGGGCTCACCCCACGGCTCCTTGGCGAGCCTGTCTGAAACCTCCTGACGATAAACCCCGGACCAAACCGAACCAGGCGCAACAGTTCACGTCCACGGAGTTTCTGTGGGTGCGGCTCTGCTAACCACACAGGTGAGGAACAGAAAGAAGGGGAAGAAAAGGCATCTGCAGCGGCAAAGGATATTTTGTCCATCTCCATGCATCCACGCGAGCGCAGTGGAAAACCAAAGAGCCCCAAATACTTCTCAGCCCACGGGAGAGCGGGGAGGGAGGATGACCCTACCTGT
>NW_010272202.1:8590-14747 GCF_000690775.1 Eurypyga helias
GAGTAGCTGGCATGGAAGAGGTGCGGCAAGGCGACGGTCGGGAAAGCCGTCAGGGCGTCGGGACAGTAGAGCGCGTAGTCGATCCTTTTGGTTCCCCACCACTTGGCAGCAACTGGAAGCAAAAGATTCGTTCAGACAAAGGGGGTTCACGCGCCGTCTCCGTCACAAACGGCATTTTGAGGCTCTGGCTCCTCGCTCCAGGTACGCTGGGATGCGGCTACCTGGCCGGTCACACAGCTCTGACGGGGCAACCAACCCCAGGCTCAGTGTTTGCCGAAACCAAGGGAGGAACGCGCAGGGGCCCCCCCAGTTCAGTTCTCCTTTACTGAAGCAAACAGGAAGGCACGGGAGAGCAGGTATTAATTGGCTGTTAGTCCAGAGCCTGGGGAAGGGGTTCAAGAGCCAAAAGATAAGACAGAAACGCATCTCCCTGGAGCGGTGGGAGGAAGGGAAGGAAGGGGGGGTGTGTCTGCTCACCGCAGTTCATTCCCAGGCCGTCTCTGGGCCCACTTCCAACTCCTTGAGCTTTCTCCAAGGAATAAAAGACACTTTAGGACCCAGATATTGGCCACGCTAAAGAAGCTCTGAACACTAGGAGCCCACATGAGATGCTAAAAGCCACAAGGCAGAGGGTACGGCACATGCTGCTGGGACCAGCAGTCCCCAAGTAGTCCTGGTTACCCTCCCGGGCTACCACGTTGTAGGCAACGGAGACCTCTGGCCTCTGCAGTGGCCAAAGTGTCCAGGGGTGCCAGGAGTCCATTGCACGTGGGACCGAAAAAACACACTGGGATTTGGGGTGAGCACATTACAGACAACAGAAGAGTTTCTCCCTCAGGGAGCCAGCGACTCGCACACAGCGCCGATCACCTGTGGGACACCGGCACACCGCAGCCCTGACCGCTGCCCACGCACACATCCATTGGCCTCCCCAGCGATGAGCGCATCTTAGCCCAAAGCCTCGGATCCCAAAGGCGGGGGTTGCTGTCCCCGCAGCGCGGAGTCCTCAAGCCCCCACGCGCTCTGGGCTGGAAAAGCAGCCATGGAAAGAGAAGATGGATCAGATAAAGAGCTGAGGAGCTGGGCTGGCATGCAGGCTGCAAGCTGGGGCTGTGACCAGGGCTTTCTCAGGCTTGTTCTTCCTCTGTGAAAGCGTTCCCTTTTTCACAGGCTTCCAGTAAAGGTGCCAGGTATAAGGTACGATCCAAGAAAGAAGGGAAATCTAGCTGGGGATGAGCACAGATGCCAAACTAAAAAAAATGGACCCACCAGCTCCCTCCTGGACAAAACTCCCACTGCAGCAGTGTGCAGAGAGCTACGGCATCAGCCCATCTGGGGGCCCAGCCCAGGCTGTGCCAAGTGCCCCAGCCACCCCCATCCCAGTGGCCCTCACTTTTCTGAAGAGCCACGGGCAGGAGGGCGGTGATGGATTAACAGCTTTTCCAGAGCACCCAGGCACCTCCTCGCAGCCATTTCTGATTCCCTGTCTTCCAAACTAGCAGTTCCCAGGTTGTGTCCTGACCTTTCATTTCTCATGCAAGTCCCCCAGGTGGGTAATTTCAGATTCTTTGTAGGAAGCAGCCAGGATTTACTCTTCCATGCTCAGAAGACAGTGGTGGAGGCAGAAGCGCTCTGCCAGAAGAATTCTGCTCTTGCCAAGCTGTTAGCCGTGTTATGACCGATCTTTGGAGCAAGGTGACAGAAATACTTGTTAAAACGCAATCAGAAATTGCAAGTGCCTCAGTGAAAGCGCACAGATTTGTTGTGAGGTTGTGTGACTATCGAGTGAGAGAGGAGGTGCACCAGAGTGGATCTCTCCAGAATACCTGTCTTGATGTCCAGGTCGGGTATCCGAAGAGCAGAGTCTGCAGCCTGACTCCACGGCCCTTTGAGCTTTCTTCCCTTCAAAGGGATTTCATGTTTATGCTGCCTACGTCTCTGGGACGAGGTTTGGGTAGGGGATTTGTGAGGGAGGGCGAGTTGGGACAGAAGGCTAAACCCTCTACAATGATTAAGGTGGTGTTTGGTTTCTAAAAGGAAAAATAAAATAAAAGCAGAAATTACGCTCATTAACATGGCACACGTGCCGCAGGCAACACCCGTTACATCCTCCAGAAATCACAGCGCGAGGGAAGCTGCACCCCAGAGAGGAGCCCTGAGGCAGCCATGGTTTTGCGGCGCCCCTCTGGACTTCCTCTGGCTCTCCCTGTGGGACAAGCATGGACTGCATCCAACCCTCAATGCCACGGCTCCATCTTCCCATTAACAAGGTCGAGCGCAAGAGCTGCAAAGCCAGAGCCGGGGCTCGGAGGATACGTCGGCACTCGGGGGGTGAAGGAAGGGGCTGCGACAGCCCTTGGGACCCCATGGGGTCGGGGTATGTGCGCAGCCCGCACTGGGGCCGGACTCTTCCCATCTCAAAAACAGGTTTGGACAGCTGGGAATTACATGGAGGAACAGATTACACAAACTAGAAGGTAAATAATCAGGGAGAGCGTGGGGGGAGCGAAGAGGCAAGCATTGCATTGGCCCAATCCTGCCAGAGGCAGGACCCCTCCGTCGCATCACCCCGGTGTAAACACTCGGCAACCAACCCCTTCCCCTCCTGGCCAGCTGAGCTGGGCAGCTCTCCATGGGCATGGAACCAGCACAGCACAAACACCTCTTCCCCTCGAAGCCTCCTTCCCAAGCAAATTAATATTTAGTGAGCGCTCGGCAGGACGTCTCAGCTGGGACAAACACGGGAACGCACACGTGGAGCACGGCGTCAGCTCTTGGATGGGCTTGGGGAAAGAAAACCTGGTTTGTCGGAGCTCAAGGGGTTTATTTCTGCTGCAGAGAGTTGCCTCAAACAGGACAAGAGGTTACAGCAGCCCCTGACTGGTACCCACAGACACAGACACATGCCTCGGGGAGCGTTATTAACCTCAGCAATTAGTGACGAAGTGAGTCATGCCTTGCCAGGAATGGCGCATCTCAATTTTTGCCACCTTCTGGGACAAGAGTTTGGGTTGGAAGTTTTTGTGGGGTGTTGTTGGTTTTTCTATTTCTGGGGTTTTTAAAATTTGTTTGATTTTCAGACTTTTTTGGTCTGAGTTATCAGAGGAGCCTGAGGACCCAGACTGCTGATCTCACAGCTCAGCTGAAACGAGGAAGGGGCTGAGCCGTTACCAAAGGCCGTTGTTGCCCACTGCATTAGCTGCGAAGTTATACACGTCTTGGAAAAATAACAAATTCTTCAACAATGCCTTTTATTCCTCATTCAGCTCTGGGATAGGGGTCACAACTGGCTGACTCTGAGCTGCCCTGTGCAGTAGAGCTGAATTTCTAATGCGAAGTAATAACTAACCCAAACGTGTTCTTCTCTTTCATCGCTACAGAGGGGCTTACTCAGCCCCGTTTTTGCGGGCCACGTTTAAGCGACGTGCATCGAGCCACAGGTCACATCCTGCGTTATCAGTCTGGCAGCGCTGATCCCTACCAATTCTGCAGGATTTATCCACGGCAGCACAGGAACACCCCTCTGCATCAACCCTCAGCACGCACAGCCACCGAACGGTGTCCAGCGTTACCAGTTACCATATCCCTTCGAACAGGTTATCGCCAGCACAGCCCAACGTGCAGAACACAGCGGTGGCCCCTGGGTTATAACCCAATGTATCATATATCCAGGGGACAGGGTAACACGTGGCACTGACCACGGCAAGACCAGGCGAAGGTGGAACAAATTTAATTAATTAATGGACAGTACAACCCCAGACAGACGGACAGACAGACAGAGGCTGCGTGGCTCTGGCCCGGTGCGTGACGCTGAGAGCGGAGCGGCAGCGAGCGGAAGTCTCGGAGGGGTGAAACACTTACTGTTGGCTATGTTGGAAGCAGTGTAACTGTCTGCCATTCCTGAGACCTGGCTGGCAATGCTGATCTCACTGGCTCTCCGGAAGCCCCTGAACTGAGGGGCTGAAATGGGGGTGGACAGGGACGTGCTTTCCATGAAGACGGCACCATGAGACTGAACAACATCTGCTACAAAGTTGAAACAGGGAAATCAAAATATTAGACCAACAGACAGAGGCTGGGCAAGATGAACTCGGGGGGAGGAAGGAGGCAAACAAGGCTGGTAGGTGCAAAAACCTTCCAGAACTGACTGGAATGAAAAAAAGCCAACCCCAAAGCATGTAATCGGCGCTCTGGTTTGCAAAGAAAGCGAACACCACAGCAGGCAGAGAGACACGTGGCTGGAGGAGCAGTCTTTCATTGAGGGAAGCAAAGTAAGCAGCTCACAAATCAAATCCAAAATCCCAAAGAAAAATCCAGGCAGGCTTAGTTCGAGCAGCAATAACAGAAGCATGTGTCATACACTCAGATGTGAATATACACAGCTTGATATATTCACATCAAGACAAAATAACCAAGGTCAGGAGAACAACAAACAACAACCTTACAAAGGGGATATTTGTGTTCTTGAAACATTTAGACTAAAATGAACATCTCCAAGATAGAAGCATTAAAGCAAAACAAAAGTTTAAAAAAAAAAAAATCAAGAAAACATTTTCATGCCTGGCAGGGACTAAATTTGAACTTGTGTTTCATTGACAATGGATACAGCCAACACTCGTTAAGCTGAAGTAAGGGCTACTGACAGGAAGGAGTCTGGTGCTGAGCACTTACATCTCCAATCGGTGTTGGCGGACCGGGGAGCGCTCAGTCTCTGTGAAAACAGAGCTTCTTTTGTACAATGTGCAAGTCTGGATTTTTAGATCTCAGCCTGAGGTTTACCAAGTGTGGCCTAACCCTTTAGTACATACATACAGAACAGGAGGATTCAGAGTCATGCTCACACGGACCTCATACAGGTACTGGAGGGCAATGGGCCTAAGATGTTCAGGACTGGCAAACCAAGAGATGCTGGAACTCACGATAAAGGCTCTGCGTCTCAGTCTGCTCCTCGCTGTGGGTGCCACAAGGCTGAATTGTCTGTGGGATACCCCAAGATCCTGCTCTGCAGAGGGTTTGCAATGCCAGTGCCAAGTACTTCACGGCAGGCAGCACCGGTGTGACAGTAACATGCAAAAGCAAAGCCACTTATTATCATTTTAGCATCCCCCATCTCTGCTGTACCTGAGGAGCAGCCCCTGAGCTTCATCCCCAGGTATCAGGGCACAGCCCAGCCAGGCAGAAGATGCCACAGGGAACACACACCGCTCCCACACACCGAAATCCTCTGCCTGTTTCAGCCAGTTTAGACATCCCTGGATTTCATCCCAGTGTGCGGCTGACACGGTGTTGTTTTGGCAACTGGTTTATTTTAACATCCATCTTTCTTGCTTGTGGCTAATGCTCTGTTTCCTCCGATCTCTCCGTTCGCAGCAGCAGCGTCTGTGCCTACATGAATCTTGCTGCCGCGAAGAGAAAGGGAAGGTTTGGAGCCAAAAACGCGTAGCTAAGTGTTGGTAAGAGAGTTCTGTTCTCCACAGGGAAAATCAGGCCACAAGCTGCTCTGTGTAAAAGCTTCGTGGACTGCAAGATCTGAGCCCTAGTGGGAGCCTGACCTGATGATGAGCTGCACACGCTGCCCACGTCGTGCCTGAAAGGCCATTACCAGCATCACTTTCCTCCTCTTTTCACCTTGCCTTGAGCTGCTGGCTGTCAAGGCTGCTACCGGCATCTGCCACCCCTCCAGCCCCACGGGGCCAGCGTGGCTTTCTCACTGCAGAAAGCACCAGCACAAACATGAGGAGACAATTCAAGTGGAGACTCCTCTGAGAACGTGAGCCAAGCCAGGAGCTGCGTTCAATCCCACAAAGATCTCGGGTAAAGGGTCTCATTCCCATTGCTGCATGACCTGGGACAACACTCATCTCTTCCCTGGCTACCCCTTCCTGTCCTTCCCCTTTCTTCTACAACCTGTGGGATCCTTCTGCAATTACACCCTTGTGTGACATCCAACAGGTGCCCCAGCAGAGCTGTAACACAGCTGATGACCATCAGCTTCCCGAACCTGGTCAGATGCAACACGAGGTTTGGCTTTGTCTGCACTAGGAAAAATGCCAGGTTCGGGTTTAACTAACACCTACCAGCAAAGCCTGAACTTTTTCCTCTCCCTTAAATACAAAACATCCCTGGTTTGAATTGGGAAGCAGCTGGAAGACGCTCT
>NW_010272202.1:14774-29629 GCF_000690775.1 Eurypyga helias
GCTGGGCCAAATGTGGTGCTGCCTGGGCTGATCACGGCTCCAGCTCCATTAACATGTCTTCACATAGCTCTGCTGGAATTTTATCTCCGTTTTTGAGAACACAGAAAGTGGAAAGAGAATAAAGGAAGAAACAGTGGTATTTTGGGCTTGTGCTTTTAGTCACCTTCGCTTTTCTGGGGCTTGACTGGGGAATTTTGAATACAGTGAGTTTGAAGCAAAAAAACCCCAACCTAAAAGCCCTCCCAACACCATCCCACTAGTGTCACCAGAGGAGTCATTCACACTCTTATAAAAGCCTCAACTGCTTTAGCCTGACTGAACTGCTGAGTTCAGCATCGCCCACGCTGGTGGCAGGAGCTCGCTTGGCAGGGAATGAAGTGCCGTCTGACAGAGGCACTCGGTCCCATGCTCCAGCCCCCTCGGGTTGCTCCCACGTTTCTCCCTTTTCCCAAGCTACACACCCTGAAAAAGGACAGTTTCTAAGAAAAGCCAGGGCCAGGAAAAGGCAGGGCAGGAAGCGTAGAGAGCAAACCTGCTTTATGCATTACTGCCCCTCCAGCCAAGCTTCCTCACTCCAAAGCTGCAGCGATGAAACCCTGGGACCTGAGCCTCAGAAAAAACACCCCAATAACCTATTTCCTAAACTCCGTGTATTCTTTGCACCAAATCCCCTGTGCAGCACCACTCTTGCAATTTTGAAACTAAGGGGCTTTCTTGGGGAGCGACGTGACCAGGGTGGGATGTCGCAGATGCCGCCATGCTGGCACAGACTGACCCCAGCACCCGCCCCTGCTCCTAAAGGGCCACGTCTTCTGGCATCCCAGGCCAAAACGCAGGTCCTGACAATCCCAGGGAGGCTTTTCAGGCAAGCACTCTGAGCCCAGGTGAAGTCGGATGGCTGGACCGGCACCAGCAAGACTTGCATCAAGACCAGCTACTTGTTCGCGCCAGTGCGATGAGGTGAGGTTTAACTGCACTGCCAGAAGAGGTGACACAAGAAGCAAAAGCAGAAATGGTTCTTTAATACTCATTTCAGTGCTGTGCCTTTTAGTTTATGGACTCGTTTGTCAATGTTCTTACTAATTGTTTCCCACTAAGTGAACGGCGCTGGGCCATCCTCCTAATGTACTGCTGGCACCGAGTTAAGTCCTTGGGGTATCTGAACGGCAGGTTTCAGTACATGCTCTTTGCAGGCTGAGCTGTGGCACTGAAGCGGGAAACAATGAACGCAATCAAAAATACGTAAAGTCCAATAAAAATAAAAAAAGAATAGAAAAAGGAAAGCCAGCCAGCTGCTCAGCACAGGTCAGTGCTGGGCACCCTGCAGTTGCTACTCTGACATCAAGAGCGACACAGATTTGTTATCCGTAAGTTTTCACGATGCTGGAAGTTTCCCACAGGCCAGTGGCTGAACTGCGATTCAGCACTTGGCTACAGTCGGGCCAAGCACTGCTTGGCCACTCTGTGGTCTTGAAACACAGGGTAAAGAGCAGAGAAGCTTCCAAAAGCTCTGTCCTGACAGCAGGAAGTATGGGATGAGAGCTAAAGGGTGTTTCATCAGGGACCTCCGAAGTGATTAATTAATAGTGCCAGATCCTTTCCCTCTGCTTTGCTACAGAACATGACAGCACAGGCAACATGGCAACTGCACAACTGAAAATCAACACCTTCAAAAGACAAAGGGAGAGACTGTCTGGAACGGAAGCAACGTTGCCATCCTGTATGACCACATAACACCGGACTGCTCGGGAACAGCAAGGGTCAGCTTGTTAAAGACGACAAAGCAGCAGAACCGAGCGCTCAATGCAAAACACTGAAAAAAGGGCTGAGAACGGGCAAGTAAGACACGGGAAAGAGAAAACTTAAAGCAAAGTCAAGTCTCGTTAAAATCGCAGACGTAGCACCAGCCACGACAAGAATAAATGAGGCCATGCAGCATTTATGATGGAAAATAAGGCAAAACAAAAGCACTGAATTTTGCTTTTAAGGCAGAAGTCAAGAAATTAATTTTAAAAAGCCGACACGTATAGCCAACTTGGGGTCTGAAAGCCTCAGTCGCTGTGTTCAGCAGAGCCACCAGCAGTGTTCAAACATGACATAATCCAATGGACAAAATCTGGCCTGACACGGACATTAGTCAGACTCCTGGCCACGGTGCAGTGTGGCTGACTGCAGCGGAGACACACACTGCGCACAACCAACCCATTCCATCCCCAGGGAACCCCACGCACGGCATACGCCGCACGAGCTGGGCCACCCAGGGACTGTCTGTTTGTGCCAAAGCCTCTTTCCAGCAGCAGGGCCACCACAAATGGAAAAAAATAAGTACGTGGCAGCAGTCTCCCCATCTAGCCTCAACACCAGAATGGGACATAGTTTGTAATCCCAATTCCTTCTTTTCATGGTGGGTCTCCCAGACCCAAGCACAATACCAAGCGGTTATTTCACGTGGCACAGCCTGAGACACAGCCTGAAGATTTCAACTCCCGGGGGCAACAGTATGATCTCCAAAAATCACCCCAAGAACCCAACACCATAGACAATACAAAAGTGTAGATTACACACACTCAGCAAAACCAGCACTTTTATTGGAAACATCTTGCCAATTCAGTACGGGAACGGGGATACTTGTTTCCATGAAGCTGTCCTGGTGCTGGAGAGCACCCAGAGGGCTACTTTCCATGAGGAGGATGGGATTGTTCTGGATTGTCTCAACTAGAAGCAGATGGGAATAAAAAAAAAACAAAACAAACAAAAAAACCCAAACCAGAAGGACAAAGAACAACAGACATGCAGCCACAAAGTGTTAACGTACAAACAGTTACAACCCAGCACTTCAACTATGAGTCTCCAATGAGAGGACAACCTTCAAATAGAGTAAAAGAAACAAAACGTGTGACTTTCCAAATAGACTCACATCAGAGAGATTAGCTGGTAGCAGAGGAGAGCACAACGATGGCATTTCAACAACAAAAGAAAAGGGAGTCCTCTTAACCAGCTTCTCCAATGAGCCAAATCCATAAATACCCAGCAGATCCAGAGAAATCTTTTTTACTACGTGGAAAAAAAAAGGTATGCTCTAAGGGGAGATGGACTTGGAATCAGACTCACAGCCTACACAGTGCAAAGCACAGCAGTAAGCAAGGATGTGAATTTGATTTCACTCTGCAAGTTGGTTGTAATGAAACAGGGACTCAAAATTCAGTACAGATGGGAAAATGAATTACAAAAAAAAAAGGTCTAAGAGGCTTTTGGACTCAGAGACTATAAAAAGCTAGCTATCTGCATGAGGAAATATGCACAAGCAGTCTTACAGAAGGTTTGGTACATAACTAATTATAATTGAGCACCTGAACTTTACGTGATCACCAAATCATATAGCTTAATTATAGCAGCAATTAACTTTTCTGGAGCGCCCTACGGTGAACACGAACTTCAGCAGCAGCTTTGCAAATCAGGAGTAAACCAGTCCTTCTGGGTAATGCGTAAATCACAACACTGCAATTTTGACTCTAATGGAAAGGAATAGCCTGTTACTTTATGATAAGCAAATGAAGAGGCTTTGCCTTACATGAGAAGAGAATTTAAAGCTGCTTTTTTTGGTCAGTTTTATTCATCACAGCAGAGCAGCATCTCTTAAATAACAAGGCTCAAACCTGGAGAGGGTTTTGAAATCACTCTACCCTTCTCATAGTTGAGCCAATTGCTGTTTAACTCTGCTCCACTACATCGCAAGTGTCTCTAAACACAGCCAACTCAACTCGGCAAACTAAGATCCCTCCTGCTGCACAGAACGACAACCAGAGCGCAGGTTGCTCACAGCCAACAGGGCTTTCACCTCTGGCTTCAGGGAGAACAGGGGATTTAAAATGTACTTTTAGAGCAAGAAGGTTAAGATGTTTAGGATTTTGGGGTTTTTTTAAGAAGCCACTTGCAGCTGATACCTAGAATACACCCAGAAAGCAAACTGCTTTTCAAGTTGTTACAGATTCCCCAAGCTGTTGTAACTGGACTGGGTACAAATGTAATTGTGGGTGGATCCATTTTTAAAAAGTGTTGCAGCAAGATCTTTGCTAAATTCGACAAGTGAGTGGGACCTGCAGAAAGTATTTTATTCGCTTCATTAAACACGGGGTTTAGTTTATGCCCACTTAACAAATCAGACCCCAGATTCAGGAATTCCAATATAATCTTTACAGATTCTGATATACGGGAGACCACTGCTTCGGATTTTCGATTTTCTATTTAGAAATGATGCAGAGTATCACCAGAATTATTCAGCTCTAGATACGTATTCCTCTTCGTTTAGTCCTGCATGATTCAAGTATTTTAAAAAATGGAAAGTTACCAGAGCTTTGGGTAAAAAACCAACCACCAAATCCCATTCTTTCTAGCTGGTGGCTTGGATATTCTACTCTGGTTTGCCAGCATGATTTCTTGGGTGCTCTAAGTCCAGTTTTATAGTAGTGACTCTCAGTTGCAATGCTGACTTTAAGTAGCCATCAACTAACAGCCTCTAACACGGGAAAAATTACAGTGGAATTGTTCTTCCTTGCCCAAAGCCCTGACCCTGCAGAGAACCAAAGCTTTAGGTGAAGGAGAAAGGTCAAATTTAGTTCTGCATGGTGGCGAGCTTCCCTGAGAGAGCTCCTTGCAACAAAAGCCTGCGCTGAAATGGCAACAGACCATGAGAGTCTAGGCACAGAAGTGAGGATGGTAGGAAATACAGTTTATTTTATTAAATCAACTGCAAGAGCACTGATGTAATGGGAGCTGAGGCAGGGCATGGTCAGGACACAGTTGTTTCAAATGCAACCCAGTAAGACAAAAGGGCATGCACACAGGCGTTTTAGACTCTGTTACTGCTGCAATTGGGGCAGAGCAAGTGAAGAGGCCACTGATGGCTGAGGAGTCCTAAATATTCTAGGAAGACAGTGTCTCATTAGCAAGGTGGCAAGGGCGAGGCACTGTCGCCAGCCCACCAGTCTGCAGTAGCCTGTCCCAGGAAAAAGCACAGGTTGCAACCAAGTAAATCACCTCGTTATCGCACTGTTGACTCGGCTCCTTCCAGTCTTCACTGGCCCTCCAAACATCAGAGGCCTAAACTCATCCCAGTTAATCACGTTTCATTCAGTCCCAACCACAAGCACCAGCCTGGGTGTAAAACAGGGACCGTCACAGAGAAGTCAGCACGTCACAACTCAGCAGCTGATGGCCTTGTGTGACAAATAAAAGGCATATGGGTCACAAGGCACTGATTTTGTTGGAAGAAAACTACTTTTCAGGTAAATGGGGCATAAAGCTAGCGTTATAGAGCCAATTCTCTTTCTTGTCATTCCCAATTGCTTTGATAATTTCACATGTAGTGTGGATATAACCCTTCAGACAGCTAATATGGATCAAAGGCACTTACCCAGAACAGCAGAATTGCCATCACCCAGCGGGAACCTCTGGTAACGGGGAATATTAAAGGGGGGCAAAAGGTAGAACTTCCTCTCCAGAAGAGGCTCGAGGCGTGAAGCAGATGGGTCTGCAGGGTGGAACAGGTTATAGACCTGCTGACAAGCTGGTCTGAGCTGAAAGACTAAAAAGATGGAGAAAAAAAAAGCCCTCAAGTATCAAAAGGTTATTTGTTAGATTATTGTAAATATTTGTATGTAAAAAGGACAACTGTTGCATTAAAAAAAAGTGTTGAAGATTTATCATCTCCCTCATCTTCCAATTTAGTCAACTGAAACAATTTATCACACTATTTACAGACTCAAAAATTGCCTGGTATTTTTAATGTTTGAAAGTACACTGCAGATAAACGGTATGATCAGTACTGGCCAGAGCACAGAGTGATCTGCCTCCTTACGGTGCAACAAGTCTCACACCAAATGCTGGGGCTTTGCCAGTTGGTCTCATCGGACCACTGGATGTGCAGCAGGAGGTGCTTACACCACCCTCCACGCAAGCTCAGCAGTTACTTCAGGACTTACCGTCAAGAGCTGGAATGACAGTTTTTCGCAGCGCAAGAACCAGACCCAAGGGAGAACCAAAGAGGAAGAAGTCAGTGATCTCAAAGTCAAACTTTCCAATATTTCCTCCATCCAACATAGTAGAGCTACTAGATCGCCTGGATCCTGGGTCATTTCTCAGCACACTAGAATGTAAACTGGGACAAGAACAGAAAACACCGTAAAAATTTTATTCACACTGGGTTTTTTGGTAACTGGAGGCCAGATAAGTGACTGACAGTGAATGTAATTGCCGTCTCTTTAGGGAAGGAACTGTGCCAATCAACCCCCCATGCCTCAGTACTGTAGTTTTACCAGCCAGTGCAACGTCCCCCCGAACAACCACCGTTGGCATAATACGGACTGCACAAATCCAACCTTCAAGTGGGTTCACTTACACACTCCTATCTCCTCAAAATGTTTTCTCTTTGAGGAGTCAAATCTTGGTTGATGCTAGTAGGATAGTCGTTTACAAGACAAGTAACCAGCAAGCCAAAATTACTAGAGCATCAGGGAAAGAAGCAGGTTTACAGCGACTCACTCCATTACACACATTACTGCTACGCTTTCTGGTTGTCAACGTTTGAGTTCCTTCCATCACCTTACTCTCAAACGTTGCGGAAAGCTGCGCTTACCCATTTCTTCCTCGTGGAAGTAGTTGGACAAATGTTACAGGATTGAAAAAGCAAAAAGAAAATGGGAGAGGAGAGAGAAAAAGAAAGATCAAAATCTGCAAGAGGGTTTCTAATATCCTTGTGCACCAAGTCTGCACCACGGCTTCTGTCTGGGAAGGGGAATTTGGGATCATTAATTCAGTAGCTATATGGGAAATTGTATTTATGGTGCACCCAGGGCTATCCCACTTCTCTTTAGCCCACGAGGCCACATCGGTCAAGTTATTACCAAACTACTTCTCAACCCTGGCCCAACAACTCCAGGTAACAGTACTTAAAAAGAATAATGATACAAAGCAGGTCTAGCTTCTCCCCTCTTTCAGAGGTCAAACCTCTTTGTACTGAACCTGTGTGCAGTGCGGGCTGGGCAACACACAGGTCTAACACTGATATTTAAAGTCCTTGGACACTGAGGAAGAAACAACAGGAACTCTTAGATGAAAATGCCAGGAATCCACCCCCCGTTAGGAAGAGGTGCTCCTCTGCAGTCCAGATCTGGGATTAGACAGCGATGACAGATGTGTAACCCTAATAACCTGGTTCACAAAAGTCTTTCTGAGATTCTTCTGTTACCACCCAAAAGGAGTAAGCTGCAGTTTCTTTTGCTCTCCAGGTTGTCCAGATGCGGATGGCAGCCTTGCTGGGTTGTCATTAACGATCAGAAGCAGAGAGCTGAAGACAGAACCAGCCGTGACTTAACAGGGTGTTTGCCAGCACTTAAAAAAGCATCTCACCAGGTTCTATAAAATATGCAGGATAAATGGATACCACAACAGTGAGGTTGGATAAAAGGTTTACTGGCCTAGAATCAGGGATGATGCAAATGCAAGAGTCTCTTGCCAACTCTGCGGCCCCAAGTCAAAACCCCAGGTGGTCACCAGCACTTGCTGCGTCTCCTTATGCAACAGCACTTGATCATCAAGGCCACTTCTGAAGGCAGCATGCTGGCTGCCTGGCCAGGCGGAGATGTCCCAGCACTGCTGTGCTCATGGAAATAGGGCGGCTCGCTCCCCACCATCTGCAGCAGCGGAGCGGCTGCTCACACGCACCCCTCCTCTGGGACAGCCGTTCAATAAATGGGCAGCTGCAAATACTCACACACCGGAGAAGAAAAACGGGTTTCACTTGGACTTTGACAGCTCTCCTGCTGACCACCACTCCCAAAGGATGCCAAAAAGCCTTCTTTTCGTGTCGCACTGCCATGTACTCCTTAAAGGCGCACGCGTGCGCACGCGCAGGACTATCCTGGTTACCAGCCGCAGGGAAATAACAAGCATACGGATCACGGGAAGTCAAAACAGTGATGTTAAAAGCGAGAGGAACAGGAGGTTACCGCAGTGACAGCTAAAACGAGCACGTTCCCATTTCTGTGATGTGAACAGCTTCCCTGAGATCCCGCTGCCGAGACGTGCAACGCCGAAACACGTTTCGAAACAAGCCACCTTCCGTGAAGCTACAATTGTTTTAGCTGACAAGACTGCGACGCGGAAGGCATACACAGTTATTCAGAACACGTTTGCCGAAGACAGGGTGACGGCAACGTGATTCAAAGGAAGGCACGGCAGGAAAGAGACTTTCTTGGTAACAGATGTGTTACGGCAGGACAGGTGCAAGGGGTTTTTGTGTGTATTCTACCCGTCTTCCCACAGCGTCCCTTCCTGGGGAACGGAAGAGAACAAGAGCACTCATCCCGCTAAGCCATTTGGACAGCCTCTCTCCTTTCACTGGGAACTTGATAGTCTTTTTAGCAATCAAAAGAAATGAGAGCCAAGGGGAACTCTGAATCCGTCATGCTCCAAGCAACCTACAGCGCCCTGTTCTCTCTTTAAAAAGCAGCAGATGTACTGTGTGCATTAATTAAACAAGAGCTTATGGATTTCAGAAGCAAATCAACTAATTTACAATAATACAAGTACAGCACAGCCAGAAATAATGTAGTTGTGCAGAAGGACTGAATTTAAAAATAAATGTGTGATTGTAATCTCCAGATGCTGCTCTGGCTTGCTGGGCATTATCCCAGAGAAGCGGGTAGGTCTGATAGATGAATAAAAATGAGTGTCTTGGGCACAAGCTGAAATCTGCAATAGGTGTGGGGAGAAAGGCCCCCATGTGCCAGGCTGCCTGTCTGCTGAGCGACTAGGAAAGCTTGGCTCTGTCCTTCCCATCTCCTGCACGAAGCCACGTCACATCAGGGCTTGGTTTTCGTACGGGAAAATCATTACTTGGTGGCAGAGAGGCCGAAGGGGCATTCTGCTGATGGCTGCGCACCTCAGCAATGACGGCCCTAAGCACAAGGTCCAGGGATGGGTCTGGGTGTGACGCCCTGCTGTCATGCAGGAGGGGAAGGTGAATCACTGCACTCGAGCCCTCCCTGTGCCAGGGAGCAGAGGGATGTGGAGAGAGCTCATAAAGCAGCTTCACACTACTCCTTTCCCTGCTGTTTAGCTGTGGAAAGAGACTAATTTTTGAGTCAAAGTCTAAAGGTGGATTTAAAAAATACAAAACCCTAAAAGAAGTAAAGATGCACCAACATATCTGCACCCTCTGACAGCCCTTGCCAGGGACCCCCAAGCACTTCACGTTGGAACAGGGCACGCTGCTTGGAAGACAGAGCAGGGAGAACCAGAACAAAGCGATTTGTAACGACAAACTGTGCAACCCCTTATCCACGTCAGGCCCAGAGCTTATTCTGGACTAGATGGAAAGCTGCAAGATGCCAGCCCACTTTCCTTAGCTCAGTCCCTGCCCCCGAGGTCAAGAACAAGGAGGAGAAAGGGCACATTTCTGCATGACTTGTATTTTCTCCTGTAATACAGGCGGCTGTTTTGATAAGGTACGACCAAGAGGCCGATTGCCTTTTATTATCCTGCTGGAAACAGCCGAGCAGCTTATTGTGGTTTTTGGAAATGCAGCTGTCTCTCTGAATACAGTATCTCTGCGTGCCAGCGACACTCCCTTTGATACCTTCTCTCACCTATGAATCTTTTACAAAAGGGCCTCTGACACGGCAGGACAACACGACTCCCTGTGCGGAGGCAACAGCAAAGGAGGGGCAGAAGCACAGGATGAGCCCTCAGCTCGGCACAGGGCAGAAGGACCAGCCTTGGGCAGAGCTGCAATGCAGAGAGTGGGGTTTGCTGGGGGGGGACACACATTGCTCCCTAGTGCCTGGGACGTGGGGAAAGAGGGATTAAGTGGATGTTGAGGTAGGGAAGGGTCTCAGCTGTCCAGTTCCACAGGCTGAAGATTATTCAGTCAGAAAAAGCCTCTGGACTTGCAGAAGTAATCCCTGAGCAATCAGTGGCAACAGAGAGACTGCCGTGAAAACTTCATTGGCTATGCGAACGGACACCTTTCTGAGTGTCCATCTGAAGGAGTTTAGGAGTGTGAAACTGGGGGCTTCGATGGTGAGTAACAAATCTGAAACATGAGCTTGGTGCAATGAAGCAGCCCTGGCAAGGGACAGAAAACAATCTCCCCATACAGGGGCCTTGGGTTCATTTCCCAAATAGCCACACAGGAAGAACAATCCCTGTGTGCAGTTGAAGATCGTGCCACAAACCAGCCAGCCAGCTAGGGTTCAGGATGTCTCATCCCGAGCACCCTGACACCACGGCAGCAGAAACCTGCTCCTGCGGCAGGACAGGGCACCACAACTCAACCTCACGCTTGATCCAGGCCGAAACAAAAGGACACTCAGCTCACGCCCACCCTTCCCAAGAACAGGCCAGTCAACCCAAAATCAGGTTTCAGCGACACTTTGAAATGAATGCAACACTGGATTCCCAATTCTGCTTCACCGTCTTCCCTCACACATTTGCTTTATGACCTCCATCTCGCTCTCCTTTGGGGCAGAGCACAAAGCAGTTACCTGGCTGCCTCGGCTGTCGACAGGATGAAGGGTTTCTTGCCACCACGATACAGACGCAGCAGAGCGGCTGACTCTCTCACTGACACTCAGCTTTTTTTTTTTTTGCATATAACTGAAGTCTACACTCCTCTAATCTAAATTAAACACTTTCCTCCACCTTGCTTATCACAGGATGAAAAAGCAACGTTCAAGTTTCACAGACGCACCATATCTCAGCTCTAGAACATTCCTGGTTCTGTTCCTTCCAAATCTTACCTTGAAAGAAAGGCCTGATGCTGCTTTATCGTGTCCAGTTCATAGGTTGATGAATCACTCCTTTTTCGTGGCAGCTGCTTCTTTGGATCTTCTCCGTTGCTACGGGGAATATCAATGTTGCTCCTGCTGAGGTGTCTGCTGGCTTCCAGATTAGAGCCACTGGAACAATAGCTGTTGTTCACGGTTATTCCAGGAGACAGGAGGTCGGTATCCTGGGATTTGAAATATATGGATTTATCACTCTGACAGCTGAATCAGGAACACACCCACGTTATAACCTTCTCCTTCTATCCTCCTTTCCCCAGCTATCCCAGATCCAGTTGAGGGCAATATGTACCTCAGACCAAACCACTTCCTAAGGGTGTGGGTGAAGCAGGGGTGGGTGATGCTTCGCACCAGAAGGTGAAGCATCCTTGCTGAGAGCAAATGCACCCAAACTGAGACACACATGCACCTTAAGACACGTTTACCATTCATAAGAAAGAGTCAGTGCTGTTTCATGAAAAGATCCTTCCTAAAAACAGGGGCCATGGAGGTGCTGTGGCCAATAGACCTATTCCCAGTAGACACTGGGAGCCAGCATTACCTGGACACTCACAACGCTTCCTCGCCGACTGCTGTTCTGGCTCTCGGACACAGTCTGGTTGCTGTAGCACAAGGCATCAAATCCTAGAATTCCTCCAACACAGTCCCCTACCAAGCAGACCTGAAAAAGGCAACAGAAGCAGGGGGGCAGGAAAAGAAGCCCCTTGACTTCAGTTCAGAAATTACAAAAGGAGCGCTAGACTGTACCTAGGAAAGCTGCAGTGTGAGGATGTCCAGTTCGTCCCTCAGTCAGTGAACATCCACTCACACCCTGCAGACTGTCGTTATCTAACACAGCTCGTGTTCTGGCTGCCGACCGGGGCAGAGCACTGACTACGGCGCTAACTCCAGCCTCAGAAAACCGAGCTTGACTCCCTCCCTGCCAGCTGCACGTGCTACTTGAGGCCAACTTCCCTGTGCTTCTGCCCCGTTTGTACCCCGAGAAGGTAATCTGTCCTCCAAGGGTTCTGACAGGCACGCTAAAGCACGAGACCCCTGGGTAGGAGAGGGCTGCACGGGGCCCTGGCACAGCCCTGCCTGGGGAGCAGCTCAGGGTGGGTAAATGACGCTTCGGCAGTGCCGTGGGACAGCTAGTCCAATAGCCCAAACCTCCCGGGGCCAGCGAGTCACTGGTCATGGAGGTGTGAGGCTCAGGCATGGTGTTTTATGGGGTGCAGCAGCCACACAGCCTGAAAAAAGAAACCCACTTCTGCAACAACCCCAGTGGGAGCTGCTGAAGGTCCTTTAAAGATGGGAAGGCTTAAACAGCAACGGCAGCAGAGATCCTGTTTAGTAACAAAGGTAGCACTCCTGATTTGGAAAGATGTGTCATGCTGAAAATTGATTAACTTCACAGCTTTGTAGCTTCATTTCTGAACACAAGCTCAGACTTTGCTATGAATCCCAGAGGTTCAAGACTGAGCATAAGCAATAATCTCTCTCTCTCCACAAGAAATGGAAGCACAATACTTTCTTATTGCAGCTCAGCACTGTCATGTTTCCATCCCTCCTGAGAGATTAATGGAAAAGAGAGCTTTAGAAGGAAATTGCTTCACTCAGTCTTCCTTTCTTTGTGGCTATAAACAGCGGCTGGCTCACCTGCCCGTTGAAAGACAAGCCCTCCTGGGACCTGATGAACTCGCTGTAGGCCTGGTTGGCTCTGACGATGACCGCAGCTACTGCTTCTTGGTACTGTGGGGATGATGTTGCTAGCAGAGGGAGTGCAGCAAGGGGAATGTGATCCTGGCTGTTGGACAGGCAGCCTTCGTCATAACTGTATGGGCTGAGGCTGGATAGGGCAAGAGACTTTGGAATTATTCAGCCTAACGTGCAGAGTGGGGAAAACCATCTGCAGACAGTACAGTCAGTATTGTGGTTCATTAAAAAAAAAAAGCCTCGAGATATAAAAGCCATTTATTCCACTGTGAATGGGTGAGAGCTTAATAAATCTTCACTCCCATCAAACGTAAATCTTCAAGGACAACATACTTACATTGATAGAACAACCTTCAGACAAGGAATTAAAGCCTCAGTGTTTATTGGATTAATTAGAATAAATCAATCTCAGAACTCTTGCTGCATGATTGCTGTATTCACTGCAGCTAAGTATGAAATCGAGATTGAATGCCTCGCTAGTATATTAATGAGAGCATTCTCAAAGCGTGGTCAGAGCTTTCAATACCACACGCAGAACGTTTCAGGGACGCAAGAAAAGAAACAAGAGTGAAATTTTATAGGTTTCTCTCCGTGACACAGTAACATCCTCTTACCTGGAGACCAGTGAAAACGCTTCAGAGCAGATGGCTGGGCACGGGACTAGCCTGATGGCAATGTGCCCGAGAGCAGCTGGGTAGTGCACCCTCATCACCGTGTCAAACACCGTCGTGATGGTGTTGACGTCCCCTTGCTTAGAGCTCTGGTCACCACTTCCTGAGTCCAGGATGTTCCCTCCGTGGAGTACCAAGAGGAGGACATGGATTTTACTTGGCTGCATTAATGGCTGCACCGATTCATCCTAGGTGGGAATGAAAGAGAGCAGAGTAGAAAGGCTTAGTCTGCAAAGATGTTTCATTTGGTCCAAGTGCATTTTATGCAAATTTTATCATCTTTTCCTCCCCAAGCTCACGCGTGGTGCATACAATAAATGCACTGTCCACATCAAGTCCAGTCAGGGATGAGGCAAGCAACAACCTGTGAATTGAGGCATTTCCAGCAGAAACAGGCCTGCATCTAGAAGGCTGAGGTCAGCTTGGGCCATCCACACACAAAGATAATTGCAGTGTAAGAAAGACCACAGAAGGACAAGGAGGACGGAGACTTTCTGAACAGAGACTGACAGAGTTCAGCTTGACTCGCTTCACAAAGCTCCCTGAGAATGGAATGCTTGCTCTCAAAGAGGTGGAGAGGAGTAAAGAACGCTGGGGAGAGGAGACACTTAAAGAGTGCAGGCGCACACACAAGAGGCTAAACTGATCCTGAGTAAGAGCAGGCTGAAAACCAGGTTTCTAAGCACAGGTTTTAGAATAACATCTGCAGGTTTGTGGGTGAGAAACTAAACTGTCTTCAAGAAGGAATGTGCTTAATGTATGGAAATGGGCATTAGATACACCTGGGTGCAACAGTGGAGAACTGACTACTCCTTCCAGGGCCCTTATCCTACACGTGCGTGCACAAAGGCACACATAGCCTCAGTGTAACTGACTGTCCTAAGAAGGAAGGCTGAAGGGGAAAGGAAAAAAGGGCATAAAATTGTAACCAGGTGGAACACAGCAGCAGCAAAGACATTTCTTGTGTGCGTCAGGGTGGGAAAATAAAGAAACAAGGGATGGGTGTGGGTTTCTGCTGGAGTGCTGAGCTCAGCTGCGGCAGTTGACAGTAACACACGTTCAGCAGAATTAACAAGCAGGTCAGCGAGTGGCGAGTTCCAGGGGAAAGAAACTGTAGGAAGAGATCAGACGTTGCTTCTGTTTGCCTATGCCAGAAGTTATAAATAAGACTCCAGATTTGCTTATGCTGCTGCAAAAGGGGAACTGAAAAGAAAAAGACGTCAAGACCCTGTGACCCAAGGGCTGGCCAACATCTGGCTGGAGACGGCAGCATGAGCACAGTAAGGGTTTTATCGTGGCTGCCCGGGTCGTTTACTTATTACGTGGAATCAGTCCCTTGCCTGAAGAGACAGGCTGTGGTTTGGGGAAGGAGGGAACTGTATCTGAACTCCATCAAGTGCCCTGCGGGAGCGGCTGTAAGCCCAATCCCGATGCCCCAGAGCACCCACTTGTACTGGTCACATATTGTAACACAACTGTTGTTAATATCTCTTTGCTACGGACTCAACACCCCCCACCCCAACACCTCTGAGGTATGTGAAAGCAGATACTCGTCTTTCCTCCTGTGCCCTCTCCCTCCTGCTACCAGAGACAACATTTGGGAACATCCTGGGCATCTCCCCGCCGAGGCAGAGCAATAGCTATT
>NW_010272203.1:0-21030 GCF_000690775.1 Eurypyga helias
CGCGGCCAAGCCCGGCCGTGCCCCCCAGCCCTACCCAGCTTGTTCCTTTCTTGGGCATTTTCACGTCATACCTGGAGAGCATGTGGGAGCCCTTAGACCCGGATTTACGTTCTTCCCTAACGAACAGCAGCACGTCAGAGTTATAGAATCATAGAATGGTTTGGGTTGGAAGGGACCTTAAAGATCATCCAGTTCCAACCCCCCTGCCATGGGCAGGGACACCTTCCACTAGACCAGGTTGCTCAAAGCCACATCCAGCCTGGCCTTGAACACTTCCAGGGATGGGGCATCCACAGCTTCTCTGGGCAACCTGTTCCAGTGCCTCACCACCCTCTCCGGAAAGAATTTCTTCCTGACATCTAATCTAAACCTCCCTGATTTCAATTTATACCCAGTTAAAGTGTGATATTTTTAAAAAAATAGCTTTGGCTTTCCGAGCACAAGAGTTTGTGTGACTTCTCGTGCCCTTCTTCCTGGTGCAGGGCAAACAGTTCACAGGAACTAGCAGTTGGGTTTTAAATCTCCGCGGAGGACTCTGGAGCCAAACAGAAGGAGGGAGCGGACAAGACTCGGAGCCCTCTGCGTCCCAGTGCTCTCCCTGGCTGACGGCACGCTGGCGAGGCTGTGGTCTGCTGAGATCTCTGCAGGTTTGTAGATCCGGCTGACAAGCTCCTGCTCCGTGCAGCCTGGCTGGGAGCTGTGGCCCTTTATTGCCCTTCCCATGTCTGAGCCCTTCTGGACTGGGCAGCTGTGGGGAAAAAGCGCGGCTCGGGGATGCCCTCAGCCCTCGAGGTCTGACAGGCGTGGAGAGCCCTGGTGAAGTGTGTGAGGATGCTGTGGATTTCGGCAATGGCAGTAGGAGTTGTGGGATCACGTAGGCACTTACATTCCCTGCACCACCGCCTCCTTGCACCCTCAGGCAAGAGCTGCCAGGAGACTGCGCTGGGTCGTAGCTGAAAAAAGCAGATATCCAGCCCATTGGGCAGGTCGTAGCCGAAAAAGGCGAGTATCTAGCCTGACAGGTGCCCTTGGCAGCTGCTGCTTTGCTGTATATTTAACAGAGCATCCGAACACCGCCGTCCTCTCCCCACCTGGCCCTGCCTCCCTAGCTCACCCTGGCTTGCGGCACTTGCTTCTCCATCCTTCCAACACGCTCCAGAAACCCTCTGGCAGCACGCTTGAGTTCACTACACCTACTGGGAAAGATCTTCAAGCATAATAATTTTATTAAATCCTCTAAGTCTTTTTTTCCCCCTTCACCTCTCACCCTGAGGACAAAGCTCTCCAAAGCGAGCAGGGTTTCTCTGGGTAATGTCCTTGCTCGTTCATCTGTCTGAAGCAATTACTGTGGCTTCCTCAGGGATTATTTTTCAGACAAAGTGTTGACATTTTTCCCCCGTTGGGCGTCAAGTGTGTGTACCTGTGGTGGTAACTTCTGAGTGGCAGAAGTCTAACGAGAGGAATGCCCTGTGGTTAATGAGGTGTTGGAAGACAGCACGGCTAAACCTGGCGTTATGCTTTCCAACTTTCCAGTTTAATCAGAAACCTGGACCTCCTGGTCATGCACTCATTCATTTTTTGAGTTGAGTGACAACCCAGACTTTCACAGGGAAAGCAACCACAGTGTTTAAGCAAGGTGTTGATGCTGTTGGCTATCCATGTTGCTCCCTCATGCCCAGCTTTGTGTTTGCCATTGGAACATTGTCTGTAGCCTTTTCCAGCTGCAGGAGTCCCCAGAGCTCCGGTACCGGGGACATCGGTGGTGGCTGGGTCCTTCTCTTGTCCCTTCTCCTCCTGCAGCTCATTGGTCTAAATCCAGGATTTGGGCAGATATTCATCCCTTACTGGACACTGCCAGGTACTGGTTTAAAAACCAATCTTCTCGGCTCTCCTCCACTGCAGGTAAGTGATCACAAGTTTGTAGCAGCACAGAGAGAAGAGGTGGAGGGGTTCAGCCTGCATCCCTGCCTTCAAAACGGGTGCTGCAGATGTAGGACCTGATGAGATGAGGATAATGCTGACACCCCCACGGGGTAGCCCTTGGCAGATGAAGGGCTGTGGGGAACCGTGCGCCTGCTCCTCACCTGCCATTAGCCTGAACCACCTTTGCCGAGAGCTGAGAGAGGGTGTTTTACCACTCGGGCAATGAGAAGCACGCACATGGTTTGGGGTGGCAGCAGAGCTGATGGATCACTACTTGCTCACCTTTTAGAGCTGGGATCGTGTACGCTTGGTACGAGTACACATGTTTGGATGTGTAAAATAAGGCAAACGGTAAAATGCTCACAGGGGTTTGCCATTTCAGGGGTAACCAGCTGGCTTATCTGTGATGTGGTGATATTGAAAACCCCAAAGTTAGCCTACTACTGTGCTTAATTGGTTTTTTTGGGTGGTGAGGAGGAAGGTGCCTGTGCAGAGTAGATCTTTTGCAAGCATTATTTTCTTCCTTCTTTTAATTAAAATGTTTTAGTTGGTGTATACAGTAAAAAGATGCCTTTTTGGCTGTTGGGAATTCTAAGTGAAAACTGGAAATTGATATTTGTAGCCTTTCAAAGCATTCAGTGTGCACACAGTAAATACCTGCAAGACCACGCATCTGACCTTGTCATGGGCAGCTGTACGGAAACTTCGCCGTGAAAAGGTCATCAGCACATGGCATCCCACAGCTCTGCAGGAGGAGCAGAAATTGCCCCTCGTCTTCATCTCCCCACAGTTCCCCCAGGTGAGAAACAGCACGGATGGGCTGTAGCCATGGGGAGGTGCAAGGAGGGTGCAGGGTGCCGGTAGGGTTGGTGTCCACCGGTTAGCAATGGCCCCTGTGCTGCCAAAGCTGCCCTACGTTCCTTCTCTGCCCCGGCTCTGCTGTTCCCACGCCAGTTCCCTGTTTGCCTGGGAGAATGATTAAGATTAACCGCGATGTTATCGGTGCTGGGGAAGAGATTCCAGAGCCAGCAAGTGCAGAAGTTCAGGAGTACGGTAATTAGAGCAATTCTAAAGTGCAGTAATTAGTGACTCATTACTGCTGCAGAAATAGGCAAGGCATAGTGCCTTCTATTCCTACCTCCCATGTGGAGATGGCTTATCTGGGGTTTGCCAGGAGCTCTTGTCCCATGTCCCTGTCGCCAATGGCAGGAATGGAAAAAGTGACCAGGGGGGCCCAGGGAAGCTGTGGGGTGAGCTCGGTCTGCTCCCCAGAGCAAAGGCCCCAGTGCTGTGCCGGAAACATGGACTTTGAGTTTATACCTGCTGGCACGAGGCCGGGCGGTAATGGTTCCTCTATCACGTGGGGCTGGGCAGGTCCCCCCCACCCTCCGGCGTAACGCAGGTCACCCCCCAGGAGCTCAGCGCATCGACCAGTGGGTCTGCCAGCTCATTTATCTTTATTATTTGCAAATCAGGGTGAGATAATGGATAAACCTGTGCAGCAGGTTGTGGGGCAGATGATAGTCCCCAGCCATGATCACTCAGGACCCTATTTACTGATGAATAAGGAAAGTCCCAGCAGGTGGGGCAGTGGGAGGGGAAGCATGAGGAAAAGTGTTTAGGAGGCACGAGGCTCGATGGCTCTGTGCCTGTCCCCACCCAGCTTGTGGCCCAGGGTAAAGGAGATAAAGTCCACCTCATCCCTCAGCCGCATGAACTGCAGCAAGTCCTGGTTTCCCTGGATTATGGTTTTTTCCCCATTCACTAGAAGTGCAAAATTGGGGTTACCACTGTAGAAAGAATGGAGAGTGCACAGGCTGTGGCCATCCGTCCGTGTGGTGGAAGTGGCATCCACAGTGTCCGAGCAGGCTGTGTCACCCACCTTGGCTCAGGGTCCCCCAGCTCCATCTGCGCATGTCCCCACTTGGGCGCTGCCGCTGGAGAAGACACTTTTGTGTCTCCTCACGAAGCTTATCCCTGTGTTGACGAAGCACCGTGCTCCATTTTCACCACTCTCCACCTTCCCCCGAGAGATTTAGACATTTTTACTCCAGCCCTTCTTAACTGAAGACCAAATACAGCCTGGTGCAGCGTTTCCTATCAAACTTTATTGTTCTGCCACTGTACCAGCACGTTTATTTACACCTCGAAGCCGAGACCGACAGCCTGAGCTGAAGGAGTCGGCAGCGCTCCCCGTGCCACGGTGCCAGGGATGGGCCGCACGGCGCTGCCGCAGCTCCAGCTCTCCCTAAATGAAGGATTCCCGTGCTTTCATTTCCTCGGCTGCCGACTCGGTCCCATCGACCGCGGCACCCCCGGCCACGTCTCCGCACACGCCTCGCCCGCAGCCGGGCTGTGACAGGTCACGTGTGTGCAACGGAGTTAAACCTACTCCCAAGTTACTTTTTAATGCAGTATCACCAGGAAAAGGTTTGTTAGAGGCTTTGGGCTACTCTACACATGAGGAAACTCACTTGCCACTCGGGAAGAAGCAATTAGAGAAGCGCTGACTCAGCAAGGCTTTGCCCCAGTGGTGCCTGGGCTGACCTGTCCCACCCGTGCAGCTCGTGCCCAGTCACTGCCGGCACCTGAAGTGCCTGAGGTGGCAGGGATGGCTCTTGAGCAGCTCAGGAGATCTGCTTCATGCGGGGAGAGGAGAAAGCCAGCTTCAGGGAGGGTTTGGGAGTCACCAAGGGGACCTAGTGCCATTTTTAGAGCCCCATTTAGCCAGTCGCTGGGGGCTGTGGGAGGAAACCCCTGGGAACGTGGTGCGATGCACAGCCACCGTCACGCGGTTCCTGCTGCACCATCACATCCTCAACGTCGCCTTCAGATGCTCCCACTCTGCCCCATCCTCACTGGGACAAAATCAAGGGGCTTTGGTGCCTGGATTTACTTAGGAATGGATTGTAAGAGACAGGTTTACTTAATAAATAGATACAATTTACGTGTGGCAGGTACTAGAAGGAATATAGCAATATTCATGTTGTAAGGGAGGCTGAGATGTTGAGGCTTGCAGCTGATGCTGGTTGAGCTTAGTGCATTGAGGATAGCTGCAAGGATTTAACCTGGCTGGCACCGATAACAGGATGGTGCAATCTGAAATTGCTTGAAGGGCATCCTAAAAGCTACATACTTAGATGGATAAATGTGTTAATACAGTGTATCCAGGGAGCTTTTGCCTTAGAATGACTGGGGACAGTCAAAGCGTGTGGTCCCCTGGTATACTGGGGTGTCTTGGGGTGCCCTTGGTGACATTTCTGGGTGCATGCCTGGGGCAGGTTTGTGCATGTCCCTGGGAGCTGCAGCGTGGTCATGGCACGAGCCAGCCCCGCGCTGCTGACAGACAGCAGAGAGCGGGGGAGGCGGGGCTGCCAGTGGACTTTGGGGGGTTCTGGGGCTTTCCCCCTCATCCCTGCAAAGCTTCGTGGAGAGTGGAGGAGCTCTGCATTGTCTATGTCTGGTAAAGCCTTCACCTAAAGCTCGGAGCTCTAATTTTTGGCTCTGTCATACTAGCCAAAAAGAGGGAAAAGGAGGAGGTGATGGTTGGGTTTTGGGGTTCAGGTAATCTCTGAGCTCCCGGGTCAGGGCTTAGTCAGCTGAGACGGGCAGCGGAAGGAAGAGGATCGCCTTCTGGCCATAGTGAGTCCGCGGCCCCAGCTTGCTGCTCCCATTCTTCTTCAGACCAACAAACCAGTTCTTATCCGCGTGCTTTTTGGAGACGTAGGTGTTGTAATGGTTTTCTTCGATCCTTTCAAGGAACAGGCACTCCTCGCCCAGTAACTGCTGAAAGAGAGCCCCGGGTAATGACAGTGAGATGGGGCGATGCCATAGGGAGGAGGATGTGTGTTCCTAATGCGGCAATCCTGGCTCAGGCACTCCCTGCCTAGGATGCTGTCCAGACCCACCTCCGAGATCTTTGTTCCCCAGTAAAGTTCATATTTAAAGTATGGAGGTAAGTAGCCTTAGAATCATGGAATCTTTTAGGTTGGAAGAGACTTTTAGGATCATCCAGTCCAACCATTAATCCAACACTGCTGATACCACCACTAAACCATGTCCCTGAGTGACTTATCTACATCTCTTGAACCCCTCCTGGGGTGGTGACTCCCCCATCCCTGGGCAGCCTGTTCCAATCCTGACAGCCCTTTTCAGGAAGACATTTTCCCTAATATCCAATCTAAACCACGCCTGGCACAACCTGAGGCCGTTTCCTCTTATCCTATTACTTGTCTCTTGGGAGAAGAGACCGACCCCCAGTTTTCTGCACCCTCCTTTCAGGGAGCTGTAGGGAGCGATGAGGTCTTCCCTGAGCCTCCTCTTCTCCAGGCTAAAGAACCCCTTGATTTTGTCCCCTGGGCTACTCCTACAGTAGCTGGTCCATGACCTGGGCATTTTATTTGGCAGGAACCAAGCCCAGCCTGGCACTCTGTAAGCCGGCCCTGGCGCTGGCTCCTGCTCTGGCACTAACCTGTCCGGTGGCAGGTGCGGGTTCAAGACATGAGCACAGGGAACAAAACAGCTCTTTGGCGAGGCTAAGCAGCCTGTGACCAGGATGACATGTCGCACACTTTGCTATAAATGGATCTAGTCTCAAAGAACCAGGTTATTTTTGGTAAGTCCATGCCCTACAGTTCCCGAGCACAGGAGGGTAAGCTCCTGCCTTGCACAATCCCGCTCACACCGGGATGCCATGGATGCTGTCACTGCCTCTGGCACAGGGCTCGGTGCAACCAGGATCCAGTCGTGCGTGAGGTAAAGGGTGTTATTTGATTATTTTTTTATTTTCTGCTCAAAATAAAGCTGGACGGAGAGTGGCTGTCCAGCTACCAAAATAACAAACAGGCTAATTGTTGCTTGCGGTTTGCATTACTCAGAGCTACGAGATTTCCCAAACCTCAAACCCTCCTCGTGTCTGGTCCCACGTGAACCTCCTACTTACTGAGCCATAGAGCAGCCCGTTGGTGTCCATCGCCAGGTACTGCCCGGACTTGGTGCTCTTTATATACACCTCTCCCACGCTTTCCGCGCTCAGCTGGAGTTGAACTGCAAGTAAAAATACAACAAGAGTAAAGGGAAAATAGGCAAAGGAAGAAAATGAAGGTTGTCCGACATAATATCCAAGCTGCTAGGAAAGTTAGCAGGAGGTGTTTGTTGGGAAGTCTGGCTTACAAAGAGTTTATAAGAAACAGTGCAGTGTGTAATAAAAGCAGCTCCTTGTACCCTCTCCTTCAAAGAAATCCCACAGCCATGCTTTAGGAACCAAAGACCGATTTTTTTTTCCTTATTTTACATCAAAGGAAGGGCAGCCTTTTGGTTAAAATGCTGGAACGGAACACAGGAGATTGGGGTTTTAATTCTGGCTCTAATTTACAAATTTCTCATGTGGTTTTGACAAGACACTTAAGGAGTGACATATGAAGAAGTATTTCGAGAGCTAAACCAGGGACAGGCAGGCTTTGGATGCTTGTGTTGCCAAACCCTGATCCAAAGCATCCCATCCGGCAGTGTGCCGCGGCTGGGCTACCCGGCGCGTCGTAGGCGGATAGTGGAGGCATAGAAAGGGCTGATCTTCATCCTAAAAAATACCTCCTGTAGGTAGCCATGAGTCTTAGATTGTCCTAGTTTGTGGCACCAACGTGAATTTGATGCCAAAGCAAGGTCTGAGCCTGCCAGCGCGCTGGCTGGGCAGGAGCGATGGGTTCGTGGTGATGCTGCATTGCTTCATGCAGCCCACGGGGCACCGGCTTTCTGTCCCCGTCCCCGATGCTGGGCTCAACTAGAAACTCTGGGGTAAAAAAGCTGCTCATTGGTCTAGTACTGCAGTGGGGGAGCAGCTCAGCTGCAGGCTGGGGTGTCCAGGCCACCTCCCTCCTCTGCTCGACACCCAACCTGACCCAGCAGATTTAACCTTTCTCTTTGTCTGGTTACTTTGGTTTTCTCCATGGGTTCCTTTTTTTTCCTTTCTTTGCTAATTACAGGAGTCTCGGAAAATGGCTTAAACTTGGTTCATGTTCTTGTTTAACGTATTTATCAGGAAGAGGCCTTTTGGTTGGAGGGAAGCGTTGCGAGGACAGCTCTCCAGCACTCGGAGAGGACGCCGTGCCACTCTCATGGGTTGGCAGGAAATTTATCGTGTGAACCACCAGCATCCCCGCCGGCACGTGCGGAGGGCTGCGGTTGTGGCCAGAGTGCGACTGGCAAAATCCAACTCTTCCAAATGATCATTCCCATCTCCTGGTCAGCTTTTTTTTTTTCCTAAGCTTCTACCATAGAGCTTTGTAACAGGAATATTTAGGTTGGTTTGAATGAGGTATGAACAGATGCCTCAGCACCAGCTCCTTCCCTCTTTTATCCATTTTTTGTCTGAGGTTACTCTCGGCATGGCAGAAGCCCTCATCCAGTGAAATCTTTGCTATAACGGTTCACCTTCTTCATTTTTGGTGTTTCCTGCTCAGTAAATGATGCTTAATTAGTACATTGGCCGGGTGCACGTTTGCAGTGACGTGCAGTCCCGGTGCTTGCCTGGTTACAGCTGGGAGCCAGCAAACCCTGCTGTGGGAGAGCCCCCAGCCCGCCTTGCATTCGCTGCTGTGCTGCAGCCCCAGGAGGTGACCAAGGAGAAATCCAGCTGGGAAAGAGGGAAACCAGATAGAAATTATGATACTGTCCTAAAAAATGCCTCTGAGAGAGGGGAGCAGGGGGACTCTCCAGCTGCCAATGGGGATGTTAAGGGATAGAGAAGGGCTGGTCCAGAGGAAGGAGCTCATGCACAAATTCTTGCTGGTTTTACAGGTCTTTACAGAGATTTCCTTCCATGAAGTAATGGGATGAAAGAGAGAAAATAAGGCTGTTTGTGAGCACAGGCTTCATCCTCAAGGGTCTACAATGTCCTGGTAAGTTTTCTTCTCATCACATGGTGCAAGCTTGAGATGTCCATACGAGCTGCAGGCGTTCCCGTGCCTCATCCCTCCCAGGCACCTCTCTCCCTACTCTCACCCCAGGTCTCCTGTACGGAGCTGGTGAGCTCTGCTCTGGCCGGTGCTTGTCCCAGCTGTATAAGCAGTGTCCCGCGGCAGAGGACATGCTACGAGGAGCGGTGCTGAGCAGCTCTGGCATTTGCCAGGT
The DNA here is from genome assembly GCF_000690775.1 of Eurypyga helias. Lineage (NCBI taxonomy): Eukaryota > Metazoa > Chordata > Aves > Eurypygiformes > Eurypygidae > Eurypyga > Eurypyga helias. The sequence continues at coordinate 9,052 of NW_010272203.1, forward strand.
GCAGGGGCTGTACGGCAGGCAGCTGTCGGTGCGGAGAGGCAGGGTACCTCGCCGGCAGGGCTGCTCCACTGGCACGCAGCCCTTCCAGGAGTTTCCTCTGTAAATATTTGTACATTTGGATATCCGAGTTTACGAGATCGTTTACAGGAGGTTCCTTTCTGGCAAATGTTTCCAAACACGTGGCCCCAGGCCAGCAGTCGGTGAGGTGCGAGCGTGCCGGAGCGCAGCGGGGTGCCATATCCAGGAGTGCTGCCCGTGCTCACTGCCTGCGTGCATGCTGCGGCCACAGGAAATAGTAGCTGAAGAGGAAACCCTCACTCCAAGGTGCCGGGCTCGCTTTCCCGGGGGACAAAGCCTGGGCTGTGTGGCAGCATCCATGCCATGAGATGGCTGGGGTGCAGGGGCTGGGCACTTGTGTCCTCATTAGTGCTCTGTGTCCCCCGAGATGCTGCCTTGCTGCTGGCTCTGCCAACCTGTGCTGAGCTCCCCAGGGCATCTCTGCATCCCCCATTGACTCCAGCAGAATCTCAGTTCTGGAAAAATGTCCCAGAGATGCTGGTTGAGCTTGTTCATCCTGTCCTGCCTGTGGCTCCTGTGAGTCCAGTCCTGTCTTCTGCAGATCCTTTGGGTCAGCGTCCTCCCCTGCCTCTTGCAGGGGTCTGAGAAGGGTTATGTGCCTGGTTTACGCCAGGCTGGAGGCTGCCTGCCCTGCGCTGTGTTTATCCAGCCTGGGTGAGCTCATCCTCACCGTCCCCCAGCTGCCGTGTGCTGCGTGAGTGTGGGGAAACGGCGTTTATACTTAACACTCTGCTATAAACTGCCTTTCATTAGAACAACAATAACAAGAAGAAAGGTTAAGTTTGGGGGAGAAAACCACATGTACGCTTGTGGTTTAAAGAAAATAAAAGCGCTTTTCTTAGAATTTGTAAGGCAGGCTTGGCTCCTCCCAGCCCTTCTTTCTAACCAGACAGGAGCCTGGCAGGTCCCAGCTATATCCCAGTAAATGTTCAGGATATGGCGTACCCGGAGGTTCCTGCCAGGAGCTGCGGTGCAAGCAGTGGGGAAGAGTCCTGTGGGGAGGTTTGCTGTGCTGCCTGTCCAGCTCCCCTTGGGCGTTGGTTTAAAGGACCCTCTCGAGCGTTGTAGGGATGCAATAGCCCTGAAAGCTTAAAACTTCCCAAGCAATTCCTTGGATTTTGTGTCTTTGTCCTTACACAGCACTTTTCCGTGGCTTGCTGGGCAGTCACTGCTGACGGCCTGGATGGGCTCAGCAGCGAGAGGTCTGAGGGCAAGGGTCTTCTTGCTGTCAGGGCAGGGAGTCAGCTCCCAGCTAATGCTTTGTGTGATCTGGTCAGAGCAGGAGACCATCGGCACGGTGGCTGCTGCTGGTTGTGTGAGCTGCTGGCAGGGAAAGGGTTCTTGATGCCTTCGGTGACATGGGCAGCTACTGAGGAGACAAACATGCACCTTTCCTTGCCGGGCAGGATAGCGTTATTAATTTTTGATATTACAGTTTGCTCTAAGGTGAGACAGCGCAGCACTTGGTAATTGTAGCATTTACAAAAACGTCACTTTTTGGTGAGCCCCGCCAGCTTCTGGGATGAACTTTGATGCCAACTATGGAGAACGAACGTGCTCCCGGAAAGGTGGTGGGGTGTGCAAATGGTAAGATGAGCGTTGGTATTGTGGTCGGTTCATCCCAGCAACAGGTCCCCAGCGTCCCATGGGCTGGAGCCACTGCCTCACCGACTGCGGGGAACAGGAGTGGGCAAGGGGAGACTCTGGCCAAGGATGGCCCGTTAAATCTGTGCATGTTAAATGTCTTGAAACTCCCTCAGCATACAGTAAGCCATACTTGTTTTCAGAAAAAGCAGTGAGAGGTAACATGAGTGTGTTTCTAAAGTCCTAAGTCACAAAATAACTCTCTCCTGATCCTTGCCCCTGTTGGGCTTATGCATCCTGCAGGAATTTAATTTGCTGCGTTAAGGGGAGAGGAAAGTTCCCCAGAGGGACACTATGTGCAGAACATACGGATAAAATCCCTTCTGCGACCTGCTCGGACCCGCCAAGGAGCCCGGCTGCACTGCACTGCTGGGAAACGTCACGTTGGCTCAGCCCATGGTTGTGCCAAACCTGAACCTTCCGACCCAGAGCAAACGCAGAGGTACCACAGAATGACGCGTGGTGGCTGCGTGTGTAGGATGGGAGGCTGCTCCGAAGCCTTTTATCCAGCTGCCAGCTTGCTGTGTGAGCCAGCCGTGCTGCCATTAGCACCTTGGTCCATGGTCTGTCATGCTCTGCCTGCCTGCCATTATTTAGATAACCAGTTTCAGACTTAATACTCCTGCTAAGGTGAAATAGTTTACACCCTGTGCCTCCCGGGGCTCTGCGTACCAGCTACAGGCATGTTTGGGGTGTGTGCTGACCTCCTGGAAGGTCTGTTGCCACCAGGAGAAAACAGAGCCTGGTACAGAGCTCGTCTTCTCCAGCTCCCCCCTTCCCGGCTGATAAAATCATAGGAGTAAGGAACACCAAGACACGTCGGGTTTGCTTACTGTGCTGGTCGCTTCGGTCCCTGGTCCCATCCACTTTGCCATCTGGGAGGATCCGTAGGAAGTGGCCTCCGTTGCTGCAGTACAGGAGTTTGGGTTTCTTGTAGTTGCCTGGCGGCAGGTTGAACTTTTCGGTCAGGGCAGTGAAGGTAGTGATTTCCCCTTCGGCCATCTCTCAGCCTCTCCCAGTGGCCGGGCTGCAAGAGATGTGGTGGGAAATGGCAGGAGCGGTGGCACCGAGTGCTTGGCACACGCTGCTGCTGCCAGGCTTTTAAAGGGAGGGGAGGGAGGCCGGTGGTCCCCGGCCGGTGCCCGGGCTGGCTGCGGGGCAGGTGATTCACACCGCGGGTGATGGCTCCAGCAGTGACACAGCCCAAAAGCTGATGCTCCTCCAGCGTGGGAGGAGGGGGGGTCGTCTCCTCGCTGGGCGTAGCCCGGCTGGTGGGGCTCTGTCCTTTTTATCTTAGTGAATTCTGTTTTCTTTCTGCTTTCTATTGACGTACGTGCTAAAATTATATGCTCAAAAAAAAAACCCAAAAAAAAGGCTGGAAAACCACCTGGTGTCTGATTGAAACCCGCGGGAGGCAGGAAAGGAGCCCAGGCTAATAACCCCCTCCACTATTATAACTTTCAGACACGGTTATGAGTAGGTATTGCAACACGTCCTGCGTGCCAGATAGCAAATATTACCTCATACCTTGGCACGCTGCGTCTCACCTGGCCAAGGCTCTCGCGTCCTGAAGGTCAGAACAAACCTTGGATGCTGTGGGAGGTGAGCCGGGGAGTAGGAGGATGTCACTGCCCGGGAGGCAGGCAGGAGATTTACCCATCCACTGATCGATCGCATATGGAAAAGGGGAACTCTGAGTCTACCACGTTTGTAGTTATACCACGTTTGTACAGCCTTGCATCTCATTAAAAGTGCTAAAAAGGGAAAGGCAAAGCTCTGGTTGATGCCGAAGGGTGTAAGAGGGGATGGACACACCATCTTGTGCTTGTGCTCCTTCCTATGGGGCTCCCGTGCTCTCCGGGGGGACTGGGGAAACTGTCCATCTCTCCAACACTTCCTCTGTGCTCCTTTGTCTTTAGACTCCCAACTCATGAATAGATCTGTTTTCTGGAGGTTGGAATTCTGCATGCTCGTGAAAGCTGGTTGCACGACAGGCTGATGGGCCCCGGTACAGCCGAACACGTTGGCATGTCAACAGCCCTGTCACAACTTCTGATGGCCAAATGATGCCCCTGTCCCACAGGTCCTGAAACCATGAGGTATCCAGCTAAGGTGAGTCTGGGTTTTTTTAATTAAGTATAAAATACATGGCTACTATGTGGAGGAAACCAGAAATATCTCGCCTACCGTGGGTTAAAACAAGGTTGGAGGTTGACTCAAGTACATTAAAATTGTCCTTGGCTTTGGATGCAATCCTATATATAGGATTGGAAGGAGATGTTGTGGATAGCCTCTGTCAAACACCCCTTCAGAATGAGTGTGGCTGCACTGAAAAGTGCAGTTAATCCCAACTGCCATCTAGCTGATCAGACAAAGATCATCCAGAAAACTCCGAACAGGCAAGAAGCCAGCTAAACCCAGGAGTCCTTTAAGGTCTTGTCAGGCTTCAGTTAATGAGATCAGTGTCTCCTGAACTGGGCTCTGGTGAGTTCAGTGGAAACACTGCAGTTGGTTTCACTTTGGAAAGTGTTATTTCCTCCATTAAAGCAGAAATCATATTTATTCCAGGGCGTGTGACTCAGCTGGGATCAGGCAGCATCGCCTCCTGATGGGGCCCATTCCCCATTCCCAATTCGGACTGCAGCCACCTCGATGGAGCAGTCACTTCCCAGGCAGTTCAGACACCACATATGGGAATGGAAAGCATTTACAACAGGTAAAATACTTTTTAGGAATTCAGGGTCTGGCTTTCCTCCACCTGTTACTTCTCCCAAAGGATTCCTGAAGCATCCTGTGTTTAGTGCCGGGCTGACAGGTAAGGGTGATCCAAGAACTGCCTCCACGTGCGGGGTTAGCATATCTTGGATAAACAAGGATTTTATTCATCCTAAGTTTTAGTAAACCATTGCATGAGATGGATTTCCTCACCCCGGAAAGGATTCAAGATCAGCAAAGGGTTTCCTTGTGCACTGAGTGCTCCAGGAGCTGCCGTGCAGTTCTGACCGGCACAGCCAGCTGGCGAGGGCTGCCTTCCCATCAAAGGGCTGGCACTGCGAGGCACGGCTCCAATTCCTTGGACTATGGATCCTCTTAGAAGGACTTAATGGATGATTAGGCAAAGCATATGATAAGTATGTACTAGACCATTTTGTGCATATCAGCAGAATGCATCGGCTCGTTTCTACTCCGTGTTTATGGCTAGGTGATGTTGTCTCTAACTGTGTGATTAACTGCGTAATGAAATATTTATCAGTCAGGATTTACCCTTTGTAAGTGGAATATGTGGCATAAAGAGTGACCAAAATGTGGACATTTTAATAGGGAGGCTGGATTTGGCTGTTCTATGCCACCCCAGCCCTGCTTCAGCTCCTGTCTCATCCTCCTGCTCAGCAGAGGCAGCCCTGGGGATGGGTGGGTGTTTTGGGGATGGATGCATGTTTTGGGGACAGAACGTCCCTGTGCAGAGCCCGGGTGGGTGATGGCCCGCTGACAGCATCAGAGCCATGCGTGCTTCTGCGTGGCTTTGAGGCTGGGACATCCCAGCTGCTGCTTCAAGCTGGGGCATCCAGTGTGACTTCTGAGCAAACTGGTGAGGAGACAGGAAAACAAGGTGATGCTCCGCTTTCTAATTATCTTCCAGCCTCTCCCACCTCCCCACCCACATCCTTTGGCAATCTAGTGATTAACTTAATTACAGCTCCAGCTCCAGGAGCAGATCCAGCCTGACAGCAGGAGCTTTGCCAGGAGGGTCTTGCCTCATGTGTCCTGTCTGGGCTCAGACCACGGACACGTACACGAACAACGCTGGCCGCAGAAGCAAATCCCATTGCCTCATGTGAGGGATTTAAGTGCTTGCTCCCAGAGCAAGCCAGATGCGTGGGACCTGCCGTATGGAAAGAACACACTGGATGGAGAATCGCAAAAGCTCAGGCTCTCCAGCCAAGCACAGGGTGGAGGATGGACCCAGGGCGTCCAAGGGGACACCTTTGGGCCTTGCAGCAGACATAAAACAATTGGCTATTTTTGGGAGGAGCTGGGGGTGGCTGCTGCTCCCCGGCCTGGTCCCTGGCTCTCTCCCACCCCGGGCAGAGCTCATCTTTATTTCAGGACAGCATTACCAGCGTTCGTCAGCGAGGCCAGGCCGCCCAGCGCAGGCAGATGCCTTCGCTGCGGCACACTTGGGATGCAGCTCTTCCCAACCCAGGGTCTGGGCAAGGACCGTGGGGCCAGGGTTGGGCTGCCGTGGCCGTGTGCCGGCCGGGGGTGAGAGCTGGGAGCACCCAGGGACCTGTTGCACCCAGCGTTCACCCCCTCAGGCACCTCAGGAGCACTGCAACAGGCGTCCTAATTAGAAGAGACTTAATGGGGTAACACGGAGGGCTTCTCCTTCCCTCCATAGCTGTGTGTGCTGCCTGCCTGTCCCAAGGGCCCTCTCCCCGTCCCCTCTCATGCTGCGACCATCGCAGTCCCTTCTCCCTCTGCAGACCAAGATGCACCAGCACATGGGACCTGCTGGGAGCAGCCACTAACATGTGTCTTGAGTTACACTGTCCTCGTGGTCCCATCTCTGGCACCTGAGAATGATGGCTCTGGGCTGCTGAGACCCCAGGGACAACACGCCGGGTGCAGGTACCTTGTTTTGGGCGTTTGCCACCGGGCAGTTAAGTGCAGGGCTGCGCCCACCCCTCCTCTGTGGCCTGCCTGCGTTTGCTTCCCAGAGGAAAGCATCTGGAGGGAGTGGAATGGGGGTGTGCTGTAAAACTACGTGGTTGTGGCAAGTTGAAATGCTTTGTGGCGACCCAGGAAACCCTTCTGAGCAGGGGGGCACTCAGTGCAAAGTGGCATCTCCCCCCTGGATCCTGCTCGGCAGCTCCCAGGCTTGGAGCATCCCTGCAGTGGGCACCCCATTCACACCCTGCTCGGGACCCACTGCCCAGTTCCTGGCAGACAGGGAGGTTAAGCTGGGTGACACTTTACCTGCCTTGCAAATGTCACCATCCCCCTGCGCCACCCGCCCCTAGTGTCCACACAGGACATTGGGCAAAATGTCAGACCACAGAGCGGGAGCCCAGGCTGTCTGGGCTGGACGTGTGGCTGCCCCACAGCCGCCGGTTCCTGCCCACGGACGGATGGACAGACAGACGGCAGCGCTGGCTGCCATTGCTCCTGGCCATGGGCATGCTTCTCACGGCTTTGTTCTCCTGCCCTGGTTATGGGTGCTTTTCCCAACTCTCCTCCCCTTGGAGGATTTTGATGCGGGAGATGCAGCTGCGTGGCGGCTTGCAGCGGGGAGCCGCTCTCTTTGCAGACCAACTCTGCCCAGTGAAACCAGCAGCTGACGCCATATGACAGACTAACCCCAGAATTTCACCCTATGCAATGCTCTTGACCTGGTTCTCCTGTACCATGTCCCAGCTGAGCCCTCTGATCCCCACCCAAGCGAAACCTGCAGCCAGTGTCCCTGTTTCAGGTACGTGCCTGGTCACTGCTCCTCTTGCTCACCCTCCATCAGCCGCGAGCTCTCGCCAATCTCTCGGCGCTCAGATGGGTCCGGAATCTCAGTTGTGCTGTTGCTAATGAGGCACGAGGCTCGAGTTAGGAGCAAAACGCAGGAATTTTTCACGTGGTGTCAGATTCAACACTTCCTGCAGCCGCCCCTCTGAAGGGTGGCCAAGCTCAATCAGGAGTTGGCTCCGGCTTCAAAACTGGGATTTGAGTTTGGGTTCAGACTTTGTACCGTGTCCTTCCCCAGAGAAGCAGAGGATGCTGAAATTAAGGGTTTAATCTTCAGGCCAAGTGAAACCCCACATCCATCCTCGTGGTTAACCATCGGTAGGCGTATCATCACTCAGAAATCGAACTTCCTCCGGCACAGTCTCGTTCTTGGTTGTTCCAAGGAAAATGGCTTGGTTTCTCCATTCACTGTAAGCCCAGCAGTGATTTGCTCTGCTGAAAATGTGCAGGGAGTTAATTATGGTCATTCTGAAATATTTCTGTGGGGGCTATACAGCTTGTCCTGTTAAGTTCTAAGAAAAACTGGCTGGAATAATTCTGTTCTTCATTCTGCTGCTCCATATCTTATTCCACATTCAGTGTCTGGTGGCTATGGATGCTAACTCCTGGGTTTTTTTCTTTGTGCTGCCTGGGTAAACAGCTTGGGCTGTGTTTTCCCATGCACACTGTTGCTCAATACCTTACGAATGCGACAAAAGCTTGAGATAATAATTGCTATAAATGGGAAAATCCTTCAATAAATAACATTTTTATCTGCATGACTTTTAGGGCTGGAGAAAATGCCTTCCAGTGTAAAAGTGCAGTGCAGAAAGAGCATGCAAGGAGATTTTCAGAGGAGAGACAGGAGCAAGGCAAGCTGAAAGCTGAATCCTGCGAAGTGCAGATAGTAAAAACCCCAGAATAATTGGCTGTGGATAACTAGCCACTGGAGTGAACCAGCGAGAGAAGCTGTGCACCTCCACCTCTTGCTGTCTGCAGGCAGACAGGTTGCTTCTTTGACCCATGGCCTTCAGGGAAAAAATGGGGAGTCCCTAGTGCCAGGCAGCGGGTAGCTCTGGAGACACCGTGCTGTCCATTTGTCATCCTCATTTCCAGCCCAGAAAGGAGCCTGAATCACAGGCTGCGACGTGCCAGACCTTGGTGGAAGATCCAGCCCTAATTCTGGCCCTCCCTGTCCCAGGCAGGGGTGTCCGGGAGGCACCTGCATCCCTGGAGGTGGGCATCAACCGGGTCCTTGGCGTGACACGAGGAAGGTGGCGTGACCCAGGCTGCGTCTCTGCAGGCAGCTGCTCCTGCCCCGCTCCAAGGAAAACAATGCGCTGCCTCGGGTTTCCATAACCGTACCCACAGTGGCAAGGGGATATTTTTTTGAAGGCTCTTTTACCCTTTCTCATCTCTGTAAACAACAAACCACCAGAAAAAGCATGTCGCAGGAGAGAAGGCTGCAATTTTAACTACCTGGCGAAACCCGGCTGCTGCACCGGAGCGGTTCGGAGTGCTGTCCGCAGCGGTGACACCCACACGGTTTATTTCCAGCTCCCAGGCGGGCAGTCTAGAGACACTGGGGCGTTTGTCGTGCCTGATGTTTCCACAGCCAGTCTAGGGAAAAGCTGTGGGGTCAGCCTGGTCTGCAGGGGTGCAGCCGAGGAAGGTAGCGATGATAGGAGGCGGAAAGATGCCCTGGATCATCCAAGCAGGGAAAAACCCCCAAATTAAACCAAAAAATGAGCACTGCTATCCCTGCTTCATCGCAGCAGTGCTGGGACATGGGGGCTGCTCATGGTCCTGGAATAACCAGAGTGCCAGGAGCAGGCGGCAGCGATCTGCTTGCAGGGACTTTGCACACTGATGGTCATGTTTTACGTGGGGGTGGAAAGTCTCCGTCCCTGGGCAATTCATAAGACACTTGACCTGGCTCAGCTGAGTTTTTAAAAATCACGTATATGTACCCTGCTATACACAATTTTTCTCTTGGAAACCTGGCTGGTCTTAGGGCACAGGCAGAGCTACGTGGCCAGGAAAGGGCTGATCCACGCTGTGCTTGCACACGACACCCCCCAAAATTCCTGATGCTGCCAGCTGCCCGCCCCAGTCAGCAGGAGCCAGTCAGCGAGCCCCAGGGCACAGCTCCGGCTCGACACCCCGAAGGCAGCTGCTCCTGGGAGCCCTGGGCATGCAGCAGCCAGCAAGGAGAGGGATGATGGATGCAGCCAGGCACCAAACTGCCACGTGCCAGCTCCACGGTTTGGGGGAGAGCAGCTGCCCTCCCTGCCTGCCCGGCCAGAGATGCCATGGCCAGGCTGGATGAAGCTTGGAGCAACCTGCTCTAGTGGAAGGTGTCCCTGCTCGTGGCAGGGGGGAGACTGGGTCATTTTTAAGGGGCTTTAAGATCCAACCCAAACCATTCCGTGATTTTATGATGGGGTTTTATCTTTTTCTTATCCAGGAGCCGTGCGTTCAGCCCCTGTGCTGGGGTGCAGAATCCCCAGGGAGTAAACGAGCATCCCTCAACTGCCTGCGCCCTTCTCCACAGTGCATGTGGCACCCACACGTGTGCACCCGCAGAGGATCACATCTGCACCAGGTTGGGTACAAAACCCCCCTTGATAGTTTGGGAGTTAAACTCTTCCCATCAGTTGGAAGCTTTTTAGAACACCCTGCAGCAAAGGGAGTGTTAAGGAGGGGGAAAGGAGGGTGTTCTACCTGTTAAATACTTGTATTTTAGGTCCAAGACTTGACCTGCAATTGAAACTCAAGTGCAAAGAGAGATGGAAATTCCAGTGGAAGATGTAGCCAGTGGAGTAGTATTCTTCTGTGCGACATGAGCATGCCCTGGGAGGGTGTGCAGCCGATGGAGGATTAACGGGTGACCTCTCTGGGGAGAAAATTAATCAGAGGGGTGAAAGCAGGGCAGGGCTGCCAGGCCAGGGCCGCGGGAACAGCCGGGCACAAGGTCTGGGGAGGTTTGGAAACGTCGTGGTCCATCTCCTGCTTGGATGGTGCCCATGGCCACACGTGCGTGACTGTCCCAGGCAGCGTGTGCCAGGGGAGACGTGTGGAAAGCAGCCAGGCACTGGGCTCCAGCGACCGACAGAATTTTCCGTGGGGTTTACGGCGGGCAGAGCGTCTCTGGCATACGCAAACAGCTTGGATCTGGAGCTCATCTCCTGAGGCACAGGCTGGGACTTGTCACGGTAAAGATCTCCCCCTCCTGTTCGCCCGGGCAGCGTGGGATGAGAGCAAACCGGCGCAATGCCTTGCTGGGGGCTCCCACTCTTCTGTGACCTGAGCTCAGATCACACAGACTTGGTGTGAAATCTGGGGGCCACCCAGAGCCAGGGGGGCCGACCATGCCCCAAGGTCAGCTGGGCACCTTGCGCCAGGCGGGCACATCTCGGGGTGTGGGTGCCCTTGCAGGACCCAGGGCGGGAGCAGGGTCTTGCAGTGCCGGAAGGGGATCGTGGTGTCCCTGCCACCCTGTCCATGCAGAGGGACACGGGTGGAGGAGGAGGAGGCATGAGCTCAGTGAGGACGGGCATGGGGGGTACTGGGCACCAGGAGGTTGTGCCTGAGCAGCACTGGGATGCCTGAGGATGTCTCTGGAGGAGAAGCCATCCAGCCCGGTCTCGGCTCACCGAGGCAGCAGCAGGAGATGCTCTGGGAGGTGCTGCTGGCGAGCTCAGGCTTTCTGCAGAAATGAGGTCCCTGCACGGGCGAGCGCTGGCAGGGCTCGTCTGGAGGTGGGACGGGCGGATTTACTAACTCCAGAGGCGTGGGAAGAAAAGATCCGAGGTCAAGGCTGACACCCAGATTTTGGCTCTTGAAGTGTGGGTCTAAATTAAGAGCCAGAAGCGAGGATGGTCTTTGTGAGCACAAGCAAGCCGTGAGTCACTTACAGACTCTGTGTCTAGACTGGTGTGGGCAAAGTGCAAATCCTTGGGAGAATGAGTCGGAGAGAACAACACGGCTCCAGAAATGAGTCTGAAGGGGACAACAGGGTTGTGGATGTCACTCTGTGAGTCAGTGGTGTGGGGCTGGCACCCTGGGCACAGTAGCCAGACCGGCTCCCGCAGCCTGCAGAACGCATGGTGTGGTAAGCCCTTTTCTGCCTCTTTTCTGCCCTTCATGGATCTGTCCTAGGGTGAGCTGTCAGGCTCGGATGCCTCTGGCTTGGAAATGCTGCCTACGAGATGGCTGCGTGGTCCATGCCAGGGCAGCCTGCTTTGTCTGCATGCTTCCCCTGGGCAAGGGAGCAGGTCTGGGATGCAGGGCCGGCATGAACCCCAGTAAGGGGATACACAGACAGCAGGCACTCCGGTAAGGGGTTACACACCCTAGTAAGGGGGTACACATCCTAATAAGGGTGTACACAGGCAGCAGACACCTTGGTAAGGGGGAACACACCCTAATAAGGGGGGTAGACAGGCAGCAGGCAACCTGGTAAGGGGGTACACACCCTAGTAAGGGAGTGCACAGGCAGTGGACACCCTAATAAGGGGATACACACCCCAGTAAGGTGATAATACACACTCTAGTAAGGGGGTGCATAGGCTGCAGATCCCCTGGTAAGGGGAAACACACCCTAATAACAAGGTGCACAGGCAGCAGGCACCCCAGCAAGGAGCCATGCAGCGGCGAGAGGTATCAGGTGGGAGCAGTTTCCCATGGATTTTCCAGCTCAGCCTTCTGCAGCACGATGTGCAGCTGGGTTCCCTACTCTCCTGCTGCACACTCCGCTGCGGG
>NW_010272203.1:21048-25185 GCF_000690775.1 Eurypyga helias
GGAGCCGGGGCTGCGGCCGGGAGACCATGGCACCTGCTGCAGCAGGGCTTGGAGGATGGCAATTGCTGTGTGAGTGCAGGTACTGCCCTGTGGTGGGTTCCCTTCTATGCTCCTCAGGTTTCCAGCCTTCTGGAAGAGCTGCCTCCTCCACATCAGTAAGTGGCCCTGTGTGCGGTGTTATTTCGGTCACCAGATCACTTCAATCACTGGTTTTCCCCTCTGCTCTCCTTTTTTATTTTCTTTGCACCTCTCTGGGGGATGCAGCTTTCTGGGGCAATTTCCTTCCTTTTAAAGTCCCTCTGTCTCATCCAGGGCATGGTCAGACCCAGGGGGTTGGGAAAGGACAAACAGGAGGGAAGGGGGGGGCTCTTGTGAGTTCACTTTTGAGTTATTTAAAACCCAGAAGAGTGGGGTTTGTTACCTTATTAAAACAAAGGTCGGGCTTTAAGCTGGATGCGTGTTAAGATGCTGTGCTGGGGTTAATAATATGATACTTAGCACTAGCTGGGTATTGGCTGTTCTTGAAAGGAATTCATAAATATTAACCATGGCACTCTTCATCTCCCACATTTAGCAGCTGGGAAATGAAGCCTTTTCGTTATGCTCTTTTCCTTAGCGTGCGAGAAAGCTTTTAGAAGGAGAGGAAGGGCTTGTGGTGGCCAGTGTTCTGTTCCCTTTGGGTACCCTGCAGATGTGCTCTGCCTCCAGCCCTGGCATGAAACACATCCCTCGGGAGGGCAGCGCCCACCCGCGTTAAACACCTCACGCTTACAGCATTCAGCGTGTAAAATCTGCAAGTCACCGATTGCTCCTGCACCGAGGTCTCAGCGCCTGCTTTTGTTCCCCAACAGCATTAAAACAACTGGTGTTGGAAACGACAAAAAATGGTAAAAGGCATCACGGAGAGGTACTGCGTCAGGCAGCTTTCTGCTCTAACAAATGGGGTGAGGGCAGAAATAGCATTCCTAAAGGCCAGGGCAGAAATAGCGTGACAAAGCAATACTCCCTCTCGCTGAACTGGTTTTCAGCAAATTGTTCTGCAAAGACATCTCTACCGTGAGCCGATTGGAGGACAAACCCAGCCGGGCCTCCAGCCCGAAGGACAATCGCTCACAGTTCTCCACTGGCACAAAGACAGGATTTCTCAGAATGCCCCAGCACATGTCACTGCCTGCTGTGCTCAAGGGGTGATCATGGAATCCCGGAATGGTTTGGGTTGAAGGGACCTTAAAGCCCCCCCAGTCCCCCCCCCTGCCATGGGCATGGACACCTTCCACTAGACCAGGTTGCTCCAAGCCTCATCCAGCCTGGCCTTGGACACTCCCAGGAATGGGGCATCCACAGCTACTATGGACAACCTGTCCCAGTGCTCCCCACCCTCTCCGGGAAGAATTTCTTCCTTCCACCCTGCAGCTCTGCCGGCGCTGGCAGCCATGCCCACCTGTGTGGCTTTCTGCTGGCACCCTACTGCCAACCATGGAGGATGCTCACCCTGGGTCTACTCCAATTGCAAATTCCTGGTGGCCATGGCTCTCCCCATTGGCTCATCCTGCTCTGGGGCAGGCTGTGGTTAGAGGGATCCCAGAGCTGGGCAGGCTTTGCCTTCTGGGAATTCACTGGTAGCAGGTGATAGGTTTGGTCTGAGCGGTTGTCAATGCTTGTCCTTCTCCACCATTCCTTGCAACCTCTTATTTCTGACCCCTGATTTAGAAAGGGATACATTTGTCTCATCTAAACTCCTGCAATTTTGGGGGTTAGGAAATTAAAGATGATTAAGGTGAGGTTGTTTAAGGCAGTGGGTGAATGTACTTGGCATTCCTATGGTTCTGGAGAGGAAGGTGCTGCTCCTGCAGCTAAGAGGAAGGGCAGACCCAGCTGTATTTTCAGAGGTGGCTGTGCAATTACCCCAAACGGGTGTCTGAACAATACAGGGCGAGGCTGACACCCCCACTCTGATGGGATTTGCCCGAGGACCTGCAGGGCTGCCAGGGGTCAGGACATCATCAGCCACCCACCCTGCACCTTCCTGCAGCTCTTCCCGCTCCCACGGCCTCCCATGATGGATTGCACGCAGACGGCGCCAGGCTCCGAGAGGCAGCAGCTCTCGTTTGATAACCCGATTTCCTGCTACGCAGAAGCCAAAAGCTAACAGGAGTCGCTAATATTCAGGTGCTCCTGTGCATTTATGTCCTCAGCCCCCTCATCCCACAACAACAGGCATGGATGTGGCTGCAAGCAGCCATGCCCTGCCCCGCTCCTCGGTGCCGTGATCCCACTGACGGAGCTCCTGGGGGGGTCAGACAACCATGTCCCCCTCCTAGACACGAGTCCTGGGCTCTGCCATCACAGAGGTTTGCACTGGCTGCGGGTTGTGTTTGCTGCTGCAGCAGAAGGTGACACCAGCATTTGGGAAGTGGCAAGTCCAAGGAGCCTGAGAGGGTCAGAGGCTCAAGAGATTTGGGCTTAGAAAAGGTTATTTGAATCGTACCGGTGTGCGCAAGTCTGCTGTTCGGGGAGAAACCCCAAAAGCCTGCTTTGTCTGGCTCTTAGAGGGGTGCTTGCAGTTCACTTTGAAGGTTACAGGTGGTGAAGGTGCCTCTTCACCCTCCTCCTCCACTTAAATCATTGTCAGACGTTTGCCAGGGGAGCTGGGAGTCACGGGCAAGGGGCCTGGTGTCCGGCAGGAAAACCGTGCGGCAAAGCGAACGCGTGATCCTGGAGCAGAGCAAGAGGGATGCGCGCGGCCACCCCAGCACCCTCACGAGCAGCACCCGCAGCAAACCATGTCTCAAGGGTGGTCCTGGGTGCCCCGAGGGTGGACACAGCCCTGCACAGCCAGAGCTTCCCGCGGCCAGCTTGGGATCCGGCGGCACTGGATGGGGACTGAATCACCAGCTAGCAATTACCATACCATTAGAGGAAAAATCAGTGATTGCTTCCTCATTGAGCTTTCTCTCTCTAATTAGTAGCCTAAAGCTCGGCCTATTTCCTGCCGAAATATGTGTGCTTGTGGTGGAGGATTGCAGCGTCTCCTAAAACCCCCCCTTTGTGCCTCCTCCCCAGGCTGCGGCTCACGCAAACATGGGCTGGCTGAGCAATGGATGGAAGCATTTGCGGTTTGGTCGGGTTCCCGCACTAATTAAGGGCCTCATCCAGCACCTCAGAGCTGGTGAAAACTGTGCCCAGCTGACAGGAGGCTGTTTTCTGCAGGGAAGGGGCAATGGCGCTTCCAAAATGACCCTGGGGAATGGTCCCTGTGATAGGTAGACACAGCCCTGCTTGGGAGGAAGAGCCGGGAGCGCAGGGGAGTGGGAAAGGTCCTTCCTGAGTGCTGAGTTCTGTTAATTTTTTAATTCCTGACTTAGCATCAAGAGAAAAAACAAATTGAAGGTGCTTGAAATTCTGGGTTTGGTCTCTTCTATGTGTCCATCATTGGCAGCACACCGAAATAAAGGAAAGGGACTGAAATAAAACCGCAGTGGCTGTTATCCTTACGGGCCTTGTGGCAGCCCTGACTCCTCGTTACAGCCGTGCTCTGAGCCCGTCACTCCTGTTTAAGCCACAGCAAAGAAGCTGAATATGAAGACAAAAACTGCTGCGAGCTCCAAGTGTCCCGGCTGCGGGGTGCTGTGCACGGCCGAGCCCCCGCTGCCCCCTGGACCCGTGAGTCCCCGCCAGTCCCCCCACCCTGAGCATTTTGGCTTGTTGGTGCCATTTAGCAAAGGGAAAGCCCCGATAAAGCAGACACAGGGCTACAGCTCCCCGACACCGCTGTGCCAGAGGATGGGGTCTGGGGTGCCGGGGGGCTTCAGCTGGAGGAGCTGCGGGCAGGAGCCAAGCCATGCAGCTGATGGGGAATACAGTGGAAGGAGCCGTAGCCAGCTGCGTGATGAGCTGCCTCGGTTGGGAGGAAGATCAAGGTCTCAGGAGTGGGAGGAAGGCCAAAGTAATTTGGGGAGCTTGGGAGGGAAAGCCTCTCCCCTGGGCTGGGGTGGAGCTGGGAAGGAAAGTTTATCCAAAGGGCTTGCAAAGCTCTGGGTCTGGCTGGAGACCTCGGTGGACCCGAACTCTCTCCAGCCCTAATCCAAAGTGCCTGTTCCTGCGCATCCTGAGTGCTCGGAACGGCTGGAGGAAATG
>NW_010272203.1:25219-26111 GCF_000690775.1 Eurypyga helias
GTTTTCTTGCCTTATCGCTACCGAGCCCTGTCCTGCCCTTAGGAGTGGTTAAACTTCACCCCCTGGTTGTGCAGATTTTCCGGCAGTCTCAGTGCTCCCCGCGGCGATTGCCGCAGGGGTCGAGAGGTGCCTGGGCGCCCTGTTACCATCATTTCCAGCCCGTCTCCCAGGCAGTGCATCGGGTCCGGGCGTCAGTGGGGACAGGGGTGATGCTGGGGGGCTCATGTGCAGCTTTCACTGTAGCAGGGAGCACTCCCGGGAGCAGGGGGCTGGCAAGGTGATGCGCCCACCAGGATGGCCGTGGCAGCCATCCAGAGGGTTGCTGTCGGAGCTGGTGGGGGCTGCTGGTACCACTGAGCAATGGGCAGGGCTGGGGGCAGCATCTCCTGCGTGATATCCCGAGGTAGCACCTTGGGATGTGCCACCCCCATGGCAGCAGCACCCTGGGCCACATGCATCCCACCTGGATCAAAGCCCCTGGGCAAAGCAAGGGGCGCGTTTCCAAAACGGGGTGCTGAGCCACTTGGGGTGAAAATGCCATGGGCATGGAGCGGGGTGGCCTGGGCACCAGGAAAACCGGGCAAGTTGCACAGACAGAATTCCTCCCACCTCGCTTCCACCTTGTCTTGGTCGATCACTGCTCTTAGGTTCTTCTTACCTCCCCCACCATCATTTCCCAGCCTGGACCCTGGTCCCTCGCTGCTGATCCTGCCCGGAACCACCCATCCCGAATGCTGCTGGGACTGGGGGTGCACGGGAGCACCCTGGGAGCCAGAGGCAGCGGCGATGCTTGGCACTTCCCCCTTTGGGCAGGGAAAGGCCGGGGGGAGCACAGTCACTTCAGGTAAGATCTGAACTTACAAAATCTTATGCAAGTCAAAAAGATAATATT
>NW_010272204.1:0-11547 GCF_000690775.1 Eurypyga helias
CCAACCCAAAACATTCTATGTTTCTGTGATGTGTGGAACCTACATGCCAACATTTACTTCTACAGACCCCTACTAAGCAATCATCACATACTAACTGTTCTCAGCTTCCATGCCCAACTTGTACTAAAGTATGTTGTTGTGCATTTCCCAAGGCTCCCAGCTGAGCCAAAAGCAAGCATGAATTAAGCATTCTTTCTTTAGTTATTTTTAACCAGGGATTAAATGACACTTACCAGTTTCTATCACCATATGGTTTCCTGACCTCATAAGGCATCCTTGTTTAGGCTGGACATTGAGTTAAGCAAATAAAAAAGTAAGTAACTTCCAGTTGAGACACCACTCTTGCTTGTCTCTCTACATCTGCATGGAAATGTTATTGAAACTGATTGATGGTATCAACACAGTAAATAGAATAAATAGATTCTATCTAAGTAGATAGAATAAATGAGTTTTTCTTCATCATTCAGGTTGTCTTGCTCACCTTGGTTCCATATTTAAAACTACTTCAGTCTATTAGCTTCCAAAGAACTGGAACCATTTTCTTTCTCACAGCATCAGCACTCAACAGTACATACAAAGCAAACAAAAACAACAAAATAGGTTAGCAGTTCTGCACAGCCATTTTAATGGTTCATAATAATACTGGGAAAGCAACATAAGTTGCTTAGCAAACACCATTACGCACTTAAAAGATATCCTTCCTCAAGACCTCACCTAAAACCAGGAAAGTGTTCATGGTGCTCCTCTGTTATTCATTTTCATGCCACCTTATGTTTGAGCTCTATTTAAACTCTATTTAGATTTTGCTTACCCTGCATAATATTCATCTGACAATGCACAAAGTAAGATCCACAATGGAACCTGTTTAAAAAACATAGGGAATTAACTAAACTGATTTATTTCATGGCACACCAGGATTTGTGGTTTGCTTCCATGCTATTTATTGCAAAAAATCAGCAAAATGTACAGTTCCTTCAAGAAAACTGCAAACATTTGTCACTGCAAGAAAAAAGCATGTTTCCTTTTCAACAGTATTTTGGTATTTGCGCAATTATTTAGAATTAATAATTGTAAATTCAGGAAAGAGATTGTGTATTTACCTACATAAAAGAAAGCTTGAAATAATATGTAAATTTAGTCTACTTCATATAAAAACAAAGCACACCAGACAAATACATGTTTGCATTTTTCTTTATTAAAATTATGGCACTTAATATTTAATAGCAGAATTAGTAATAGGGCTTCACAATCAGAAGCAGGATCATTTTCCAAACATCACATTTCTTCCCACTACACTTTGCAAGTTTTTTCCAAAGACAACAAGCCCTTTATAATTTGCACAAAACTGAAGAAGCCTTCATCATGATTTTTTTATTTCTGGATTACAACACTATCAATGCTCTATCAGCCCTGCAAGCTCACTGTTTTTTTATTTTCCTTTGTATTCTGTACGTTAAATTACAGTTTTACTGTGCTGTCAGGTAAACAATCGCAATAGCATGTCACTGGAAAATGTTGAACATTTAACTTAAATGTGGCTGGTTCAGCAAAAAAAAAAATTCTTCCATTTAGCCTTTTTTTTTTTTTTTTTTTACAAATAGCTAATGCTGAACATATTGCATGACATTACCAAAAGTATTACAAACTATGAAAGAAAGTGTGTGAACTAAAAATCAGGCTTCTCTAGGGCTGTAGTGAAAAACAAAATAAAAAGACCATTATATTGCAGCACCTTTAAATCTGTAACAGAAAACAGTGCTCAGTGTACACCAAAAAATGGGTTACTGAATTGTACTATCATCAATGTTTGCTTGTGGAAAAATATATATATATATGTACACACACAAAGGCACACACTTAAGGAAAAAAAAAACAACCTCAAGCATTTAGACAACTGAAAACTGTGTTTTGGTGTTCAAAAAAAATCATAAAACACCATACAATAACGTTCACCAATTTTGTATCATCCACACATGCATTTTTCATTAAACAAAAGCTGACCGGCTCTAGAAAAAAGTAAATTAAATACTTCATTATTTTATAATAAAGTAAATGCAATCAATGCATGACATGAAGTTGCATGTTAAATCAAGTATCATTATTCAGCATTAAAACAGCTGTACCAGTTCACAGGTACTAAACTATCCTTCAATGTTCACAATGTGATGCGGCAGCAAATTTATGATCAGATCCAGCTGATAAGAGTATTACTATGAGTGACAAATGTCCACAGAACACAAAAGAATACAGAAATGCCTTGGAGCAATACCTCCAAAGGTACTTTAATTTCCATCCCATCTCCCATTTCATAGCATGTCCAGTCTTAAGATTAGCACATTGAAAATTGACATTACCGTTTTGGAAACATTATATTAAATGGAATAAAACTAACAAGGTTATAATTACAGGCTTCATCCAACAGAAAGCTAAGCTTTGGTTATATAAAGTGCAGTTTAATAATATGCCAATTCATCACAATACTGTACATACAGCTTTTTTTGCCGTTCATTTTCCCTGCAAATTGTAAAAAATATTCATGTTTTACAGGTTGCTTATACAGCAGGCTCAGTTAAAAAAAATCCCATTTAAATAAACTTCAACTCTAAGTACTTCAGTACCATCCACCTTTATGTGTAACGTTTCCAAACTGATTGGCGTAACCTCTTCGATGTTCAATAATCCTCACAGTTGCACTTGTATCCCGTGACATGAAATACCTAAGCTCTTGACAAGACAGTTCCCTAACTTCTTCAAATCTCTTATACTTTTTGCTGTATAAAGTTTTCAAGTTTTATTATGATACAAGCAGTACATTCCATCACTCTCATGGCAACTTCTGAAGTAAACCTATCATTAGGAATCTGTGGAAAAGGAAGTAAGTCAGGATACCTAGTTTTTAAGCTATCTACTCCATAAGCTTCCAATGTCTGAACATCATTTGTAAGCCCTTCAAGCTGCTGACTATATTCCTCTATTTTTTGTGCAAGGGCTGCTGGTTTTACGTCTTTGTCCGATTTGCCTTTCACAGCATACTCGGCTGCAATCAAGGCCAGTTTTGTAGAAAGGTAGCATTTAAAGCATACCCATTCATTGGCATTTTTATGAAGGTCATTTCTTGCAGCTGAAAAGTTAGCTCGGGCCTGCCTAAGCCATCGACGTGCCTCTACAGGATTGCCAACAGACCTGAACGTAGGTGGGACAAAGAAGCGTTGCGAGTAAGATGGCCCCGTGGAAGATGGACACTTTTCCTTATACTGTTGCCTTTCAGATTTGTGGCTGGTTGCTTCTTGATTCCATGAAGTATAAAATCTCTGAAATGAAAATTTATCTGACTGAAATCGAGAAGCAGAGGATGAAAATGGTCTTCTTGAAGCTCTGTCCATATTTTGATCCATAAAGGCCTGTTTTTCTAGCCTGTTAATCTCATTCTGCAAATGTTTGAAAACTTCATTAGCTATATCCAGATTCTCTGCGTTTTTATCTGGATGCCATTTAAGATACAGCCTCCTAATAATTTTCTTTCTTTCAGATTCTGGAAGCTTCCAAGCCTGTTCTATCACAGATGTCACTTCTCTTAAGATTTCTGGCAATGAGTTTGACTTTATCTTTTTTGGAGAGTGATGTTTTGAGGACATTGTTTTGTGACTCTCTCTACCAGTGAAGAGAGGTGGAACTGTCCTCGGTCCATGCACTGGAAACTCTGTCGGACTGGTTGGAGTAGAAGGTGTGCTATCCCTGCTCTGAGAGCTTTCCTCCGGTCTTGAAAATTTGTACAAGTCGAGAGAGCTCACTATTTTATATTCACTATATCCAATATCAATCTGGTAAATCTTCCCTAGGAAGCTGGGATTTTCATCATCTTCTCTTTCCACTTCCTGTACAATGATTGCATAGGTATAAGTTGGTTGATATGATCCATATATATCACCACCTTCAGCATCAACAAGGTAACCAACATATTCACCAGGATAGAAGACGTTCATTGGATCCATAAGGAGCGTATAGTGAATTTCAGCTGGTATAGGAGTGCCAGGTGTTGGCAGTTCAAGTTTTGATGGCTCAGAAGAGTCATACTTCACTCCTAAACTGTCAAGCTTCTCACTGATCCGGTAAATATCATTACAACCCAGCATGGCAATCAAATAGGATGTATCAGAAATCAGGTTGTCAGTTGCAGATTTCAAGGTCATTGCTAATGCTAAGAGGAAATTTATGTCTTTGCTGTCAGAATGCTGGATATAGAGCAGTATTACTGCATTTCCGTATCTCTTCAGGAAAGCAAATGTTTCACTTTTGCTGTGAGGAATAGGAGCAAAACC
Organism: Eurypyga helias; assembly: GCF_000690775.1. Lineage (NCBI taxonomy): Eukaryota > Metazoa > Chordata > Aves > Eurypygiformes > Eurypygidae > Eurypyga > Eurypyga helias. The sequence continues at coordinate 4,320 of NW_010272204.1, forward strand.
TTTAACTCTTAACGTTGTTTGCAACTTCTCAAAACAGGAAACTTTCAAACCTTCTCGCAAAGCTTTGCAAAGGCGTATTGCTTTTTCTTCGTTAGCTAAAAAAGCATTGTCATTTTCATGCTTCATAATCCTAATGAGTCCTGTGATGAATTGTTCTGAAGACAACAGTAGCTGTAACCTTCCTTGCAAAGAACATAATGCTCCAAACTGACAAATTTTGGGAGACTCTTCATCCAACTGTTCTTCAAGAATACTGCTAAGTAAGCGTGGCCTCAATTTCTGAGGGAATAACATTATCAATTTAGTATGAAAACCATGGTCTTTGCCTAAGTAACACTGGCTAAGATCAACAAGCATTTGGACACCAATGTTACCCTGGATTCTGCTTTTGTAGTGGGGCGCATCATCGAAAACTAAGATACTAGACTTTACCAACCTGCCATCTTGACTGGGAAGGTAAAGGGCAAAATCCCTCATATTCTCAAGGTCATTCCTAACCTTGACAGAATCATTCTGTAGACTTTTGAACAGGCCAGAAACTACTCTTTTAACTGTGCGCATTTCATTAGGATCCAATTGCTTTCCTTCAGAGTTCTTGAATATGCGACCTAGAACTTCAACATACTGCTTTGTTGAAATAATATCTTCAGTACCCAAATGTTTAAATAACTGATGGAAAGTACCAAGTTCTAACGGAAGCTTGTAAAGGTAAGGTTTAAAATCAGATTCATACTCAAGGTTTATTACCACCTCTTCAGGCTTAAGGAGCTTCCAACCTTCTTCCACCATTATAAAAGAAACTCCTCGAAGCTGAAAGCGGAATTCCCTTTTCTCTGTACTAAGAAATTCATAAATACTTCTTAGGACCTTAGCCCTAGTTTTCACCATGTCCTCATCCAAAGTTGTTATATTGCATATGTTCCTGCAGTTATTGATAACTTTGTCCAGGGGAGGGTCCAAGTTAACATTCAGCATAGTTAAAACTTGCTCAAGTTGTTCTTGTGCACCGAGACTACTTCCCTCTTGCTCTTTGATACTTAAAGGTGTTGCTTTCTCAGGAAGAATGGGACATGAAGTCCACAGCAACTGCAACACATCGGTCTGTTTGAATTTAGGATTCACCTGTGCCCCATTGAATCGTATAAGAGGAAGTGTCCCGTTAACTTCCTGATACTGAGGATGAAATCTAACAAATTCTGCTGGAGCTCGTTCAGGGCATAGAAAAGGAATTAATGACAATTCCTTTAGAAAATTTCCTGACAAAAGATCAGTTCTTTCCTGAAATATGTGATGAAGGAGGACATCGACAGTATTCTGTAGGGTTTCTTTAGACCAGTTTTCTGTATTCGCTCGCATGCTGATCTCCTTAGCGAACTGTAATAACTGTTGCTGTGAAATGATGAATTTCAATCCAATGTGTCGTAGAAAAGTTACCCACGATGGAAGGAATGCAGCTTGATTTTTCGGTTTTGTAAGTTGCTCTAATTTCTTAAAAAAATCTTGAGGTATAAAGAATTTTTCAGGAAGCATAACCTCAAAGACTTTTACAGTCCTGTCATAAAAATATTTTGCGGGTTTCAATCTATTGGTTGAATCATGAATGATCAAAATGCTTTCAAGCTTTTCAAACAGCTGTTCTTTCATTTCTGAAATTTCTTCAATGCTAGTTAGCCTATTCTTTAAGTAGATCAAATGTTCCAATTTTGCATCATAAGACAGACTTTCAATTTTTGGCAAAAGATGTTTCAGGTACACTTCAAGATCATCCACAGAGACACAGCCAAGCACAGTATACAAATCTTTCAAATGAACCTTCTCTTCAAGAAAAGCTGATGAAGTCGACTGTGTCCATCTGTCTACCTCTACTGATGGGATGCTTTTCGTTAGGACGTAACAGGTCCCGTATTTTGAAATGCTGATGTACCGCCCACTAATCGATTTGTAACATGGAAGAGACTTTAAAATTTTAATGTCATCCTGAGATGTCAAATGACATAAATTGCAATTGAAGTACATTAGGAGAGCCTCAAAGTCACTTTCTGCTAGCTTTTCAGTCCTAAAAGTGGATGTCTGTACCATATATTGTATGGCTTTCAGAATGCTTGAAGGATTATCTATATTTGCTGTACATCCTGACAACAAAGGCACTAAAGCACTGTCTTTGGAGCAAATTTTGTTCAATGCCAGCTGAATACAGCCTGTTTTCATTAAAGCATGAAAGACTTTATCACTCTGAGCATTTGGATAAACAGCTATATGCATAATGCTGAGGGGGAGCAAAACATCACACTCTGGCACAACAAGATGATTAGCTGAGACAGTAAACTTTACACCTGGGAGCAAAGTCCAGTCCTTCAAGGTTTCAACAACATCATTGAATTTTGCTTGCATATCTTCTTGCTCTTCCTTAATATTTATAGACTCACTAATGAAATGCCAGGCGTTTTTAAGCCAAGATTCACTCGCAAAGTTTTCCTTCCATTTCATACAATTTCTAGTTTTGTATTCCCTAGGCAACACAGACGATAACAATTCGGCAAGACTTGTGATATCAAAGACTTTTGCTACTTTACTGTTCAATAAAATACTGTTGTATCTCAAATACAGTGTGTTCATGAAGAGATCCTTGCGAGATGGAATCAGTTCATGGTACGTTGTTAAGAACTTCGGTCGCTTTGAATCAAAAATTTGCAAAACATTGTCAAGAGTAATAAGGAGTGGCAAGCCCTCAATTTGGATTTCATTTTCCTCTGCATCTTTAAAACAGTAGTCAACCAGAAGTTTGAGACTATGGAAGAGTTTTAAATTTGTCTGCTGAAGACGACAGGGTAACTTTCCAATGTGGCAATTAGAGTCTGGAAAAGAGAATGTCATCAAAAATGACCGGACATCAGGAGGTGTCACATAGGTGACAGGAATATCTGCATCTACCAGACAGTGGTAAAGATTTGCCGTTTCATCACAGTTATATACCAAATTAAATCCAATTTCTAAGAGTAAATGCTTGAGTCTGTAAACATTTTCAGCAACTGTCTTCCGCGTTGTGATGTTGTATTCTGTATTTTTGAGATGCTGCAATTCATCTTGCAGTAAATTGTCAAAAAATGGCCTGCCTTTGTTCCCAGTAGACATGTTAACCCATGTGATGATGACAGCAGAATGCAAATCAGAACCATCAATATTTGGAGCTCGCATGACAGGTAAAAGACGCTTCAGATCTTCATAAATGCAACTGTAAACTGCTTTCACTAAACAATACCAGTCTGGCTGAATATCAAGTCTATTAACAGGAAAAAAGGATAAAAATTTTTTTAAAGTGTCTTTGACAACATGAACAGGTGTGTTTTGCAGCACCGATACAGTAGGATCAGATCCTGGAAAATAACGTTTCTTCAGCTGAATCAGAAGTTCCACATAGGCTGGTGCTATCAAGGCTGTCATTAGGCTACTATTCCAGTCGCTTCTTACTCCAACACCATTATCATCACGCCATAGATTTCTTCTTGCAGAATCCAGAGCAAAGTGTCCATTCACATGAAAAGGTAACCCGGTTTCTAAAGACAGTGGTAAGAAACAGAATGCTCGGTGGGGTTTCTTGTAATTATGAGTAATGCAAGCTGCTACCCCACCACGTGGAAAAAGTGTAATGTCCTCATTCTTGTGGGCTGAAACCACACTTTTAGATACCTTTTCCATGGCAGAAAAGCCCGACCTGTTACAAATTAACCATGTTGTAAGATTTCCTTCCGAGTCTTCAGTATCCATTGTGTAAGTAATCTGTTGCACAGGTATTTCACTCAGCTGCTTTTTTTTAGTTACGCTGTCAATTACAGATGCATGGAATTGCTTTCGTTTCAGTCTGTCTCCATCAGTGATTTTCCCTTGTACAGAATACAACACATTCAGTGCTCCTGTTGTTTTTTCTATCTCACAAATAGAAATTTTTTCCATGTGGTTCAAAAACATTAAGAGTTCAGCTCCATCTGTACGCAGCTTATCTAAAAGATTTTGGACCATTCTATCTGAGCATGGAACCGAGGAAATTTCTGATACTTTCGCCATTTCTCCATTGCGAAGAGGAAACCTAAACATTGTGCAGTTATCCAGTTTGAAGTGATTTCCTAAGTAGAGGTCCAGCACATCCGAGAACTGTGTTCTGAAATCTGCATCTAGATCTCTAAACATGCGGCCAGGACTTGTTGATGTTGCACCTGGTGCATATCTAGCATGAGGATCAAAAATACAAAGTATATCATTGCCAGATATGAAAGAAGGGCAATCAGTAATGTGATAAACAGAATTGAAACCTATACCATATTGTCCAGTTTTACAGGGGTTTCCTACTTTTGTACCTTTTCCAAGGTTCTGAATTCCTCGAATATCATCTTCTGTGAAAGGCTGATTGTTGTAAACGCACAGTGCTGGTCCTTGAAGTGGTGTCCATTTCTCATCAAAGATTCTATCAGCTGGATGCTGTCTAGGATCAAACACAAAACAGATCTCTGTAGCTTTTGCATCATCAGCATTCTGAAGGAGCTCTTTCAGCATTTCTTTTTCTGAAGGGTAGGCATTAAGAATGCTTTTAATTCTACTTGTCAGCTTTTCTTTCTGACCAAATTCTGTTCCAAGGGTAGTAAAACAGATATTGGATGCATATCTTTCTAAAGCTTTATGGCGTTTTGGTATTGCTCCAAGCTTTACTGCAACTTCTCTTGGAATATCACCATGACAATATTTAACAGTCGTGTCTTTAACTTTAATCCACGGACAGTCATTGTAACACAAAGATTTTGCAGGCAGAAGTGCAAGACGAGTGTCAGGTAACAAAATCTCACCATACTTCTTCTCACAGAATTCCTGCTTCTTCTCCCTAATGAGGCCCCATATTCCTTCACTAATTATTCTCCTGCAAAGCTGAAAGTTGTCCTCTGTTAGTTCTTTGGTCCCTCTTTTCTGATTTATTAATTCCAGAACTACAGCAAAATCTTCAACTGTAAACGCCTGTCTTACACCCACACTTTCAAATAGTTCACGGAAACTGTTTTTGTATTTATTAGGCAACTGATAGAGATAGGGTGCTGCTTCAAAATTCAAATGAAAAGACACTTTTGTTGGATCAACATACACATTCTCAACCAGAATAAAACTACAGTTTGTCAGTTGTTCAATTATCATAGCTTTTGTTGATTCATTCTGTAACATTGCTTCATGTAGATATTTGTAACAAGCATTAGTGATATTTTCCTGATATAACGTGATTCCATCAAATGACTTTGCAACCTCTTCTAACTGATTTATGACCAAATTAACAGCTGGTTTCTTCAGTAAACCCAAAAATTCTTTGACAGCTAATGACAAAGCACCGCAACCTTTAAAGGAGTGGGAATTTTCATTAAGAATTGGTTGTATTAGGCAAACTATATCTTGATGATCGGCAGTGAAAAGGTCAGTTGCTGAAAACATTGCTTCAGGCTGAAAATCACTGCCTTTCCAGTGCAGTGAGAAGCCTGCTGGTTTACTAAGGAAAGGAAGGAAAGGGATGGTTTGACATTTTGCAGCAAATTCTTTAGCTCTAGGGTCCCTAGATTTTAGTTTTTCATCAATAAGACTCAATATAATACTGCTTCTCAGGCAAGCTGCAGCATGGTCAGTGTTGTTAATTTCAGCTACCGACTCTGCACGTTCTATCAGATCTTCCCACAAAATGTCATCTTTAGCCATTCCCAACTGAACAAGTTTAACCAAACTAACGGGGTTAAGATAATCCTGAGTGGTACCATAAGGAAACCTTCCATCTTCAGCATCATATAACCTTGCAACTCGTCCTTCAGGATGGATCAGTCTTGATGGTGTAACTAATGGATGACCATCCAACGAACAGGGAATACATGGAGTAACACGAAGAATTCCTGAGAACTCCTCAACTTTTTCATTGAGAACATAACGCATCAAAGGATCACGCAGCTCTGCCTCAATCTCCTGAACATTAGGAAAAAATACCTCAGAAAAGAACTGTTTTTCAGAGAAGGTGTTCTCCAAAAGTATGAATTTGCATCCTGCTTCTTCAAAGCCTGTCTTAACCCAGGATGGGAGATCTACAGCACACAGGTTTTTGGAACCAGTTTTTTTAAGGTACTTCAGAAAGATCTTAAAGGCTGGCGGTCCAACATCTGGTCGTTTCAGTATAGAGTCATCTAAAAACCTTACATTCTTCATGGAAACCCAAGAGAAACCATCAGAAAACACCTTGATCCCTTCTTTGCTTTTCATATGAGCTATGTCTTCATAAAACCCTTGACAAATAACAGAAAAATCATCGTGAACTGAATCGGGATCTGGCCACACAGCACAGTAACTGTAGTCTACTAGCTCGCCATTGATTGCCATGTCACGTAGAACACAAAGTGCTTCTATGTAGGCTTTTACAATAACATGCCTCATGAATACTGTATTCCATCTTCCTTTTGTGTCTGTTTTCCAGATTTCTTTCCGATTTGAAGTAACTGCAAAGCAGCCATTTATATGAAGAGGTAAGCCTGTTTTTATTCGTAGAGGTAAATAGCAGAATACTTCACCTATGTTGTTGCAATTAGGCTTCACTATCCACTTTCGATCCTGGGTTTCAGATAGCAAAACTCCTACTCCACCACAGGGAACAAGACCCAGTCTTCGTCCACTTTCATGTAACGAAAATTTTAAAGCATCTCCAGTGTCCATGCAAGAACATATAAGCCACGTAGTTGAATCTACTGTTTTCTGTGGCAATTCATCAGCTGATCTTTTTATCTGCCCTGATTTAGCCATTTCAAATAAAGAAGCTGGATCATCTTCCGTACCTCTGAAGAGTGGGGACTGTAAATCGGCGATTCGCCTAAATACATGGTGAAATTCTTCCACTACTATCTGTAAGATACACGAGGACTTTGGTGTTTCAGTGGGAAGCTTTTTACTACTGCTGCTGCATACCTTCATGAGTTTAGCCGCTTCCTTTAAAACGGTTACGTTTGGCACAGTCAAGGCTTTGGAAGAACACAGATTTTTTTTGATAGTGACAACATCTTGTGCCACCCCAGGATCATCTGCCTCAATTTTCAAGTATTTCAAAACCATTGAATTTACACTCTGAGCAAATATTATGAGTCTATGACCACAAATGCTAAATTCATCCACAAGAGAATAAATGTCTGCTGTATTGTAACATGCACTGCTGACTTCACTCACTTTAGCT
>NW_010272204.1:11563-25375 GCF_000690775.1 Eurypyga helias
CGTTCCTTTGTAGCTGTAAGGAGATTCTACAGTCAGTGGTAGCTGGCAACCAAAAACTCCTATAAATGGCTTAAACTGATTGGGAAATTTTCGCAACCTCTTCTGTTGTTTACTCCAGTTGATTTTGATCCCAGGGTTAGATTTATCTCTAATATGCTTACTGATATGGTTAACATTTGGATCAAACATAATCATGAACTCCCGGCTCAAAATAATAGGAACATCAGTGATATGATAGACAGAATTGAATCCCAGTCCAAATTTTCCTACTTTGTCAACTTCACTCCTTTTTAAAGACTCTCCTAATCGAGTTATATTTAGGAAATCAGAGTCAGAAAACTCAGAATTATTGAATGACCACAAAGCTGGACCATGACATGCTGCCATTCCTGGATCCAGAAGATTCTCTCTTATATCCATATTTCTTCTCATGTCAATCAGGAAATTACATTCCGTTGCATTAGCATCATCAGCATTTTGAAGAAGCTCTTTGAAGATATCTGAAATGGAAGGGTATTCTTCCAAAATGTTTTTAATTCTTACAGTCAGAGGCTCTCTCTGCCCAGATTGTTCAAATCCCATATTTTCCGGATTAATCAATCTCGTGCTAAGGCATGGAACATTTAACCACTCAGCGGTTTTCATTGGTATGTCTTCATGCACCAAAATTATTGGTTCAACAGAATCTTCAAGCAAATCGTTTAAGTCATCAACCTTAATATCACAGTAACAACACTCGTGAATTGGCCTCATTGCAAGTTTATAAGGAAGTTTGCCACTGTACAGTGGCATGGGTGTATGCAGACTTGCAGGAATCTGATTGCTGTACAACCATCTTATGATACTCAACATAATGTGAAGGTTTTGTTTACTCTCTTGTTCCGAGAGAGACTGCTCACTTTTTAGATATATTTTCTGAATGACCATAGAAACGTGGTCTGGTGTTAACTGCTCAATTGAACCACAACATTTAAACAACTGGTGAAACTTCGCCATAGTTTTTGGCACGTAATGTAGGTAAGGTTGGAGATCAAGATCAGGTACTGACTTTATTACTGCTTGTGTGAGGGAACAAAATGTTTTACCTGTCCAAACCCAGGGAAATTTCAGGGCTTTGAAAGCTTCTTTGCCTTCTTCTAGATGATCATGCATAAATCCATAAATCTCAAGCAAGATATGCTGAAATTGATAATAGTCCTCATCGCTGAAGGTTTTAGAACTGTGCCAATCAACCACCACCTTGAAATGTTTTAAGACTGCTTTTATGCTGGGTTGGGTGGGGATGCCAAGTGCTTCTTCTATATCCAACAGCACATTTTCCACAAGAGGAACCGAGGAACCAACTAAAATTGCATGAGATATATCACACATTTCTGGTGGCGAACACAGATTACATTGATCTCCTTTCCAAACTAAGGATGCTGGATAATTTGGAGGTCTTTCCTTACATGCAGGAATCCACTTTATTTTTTTCAGTGCAGATTTTGTTTCAGATGAGTGAAGCAGTGTATGGTTTTTGTTCAAAATCATCAAGAGAGTTCTAGCTTTTCTTAACAGTAAATCATGACTGATGTTAGAGTTGGCATGCAAACTTTCAATTTTATTTGCCACTCTCATAATATCACTTTCCTCAAGATTGGCCTCATTTTTTAAGCCTATTTGTCTCAGAGAATGAAGAATATCTGAAGATGTAAAAACAACAGGAGGGAAGCAAATTTCCTCCTCGGCATAAAACAAATTTTGCAGAAGTTCTACCTCCGGATCAAAGAGTTCGTTTGCTGACATTATCTTTTCCTGTGAAATCTTAATAAACTTGAGGGATGTTAGCCAATCTATCACATCTGTATTCTCATTTTTCAGAAAAGTCAGATTTTCAAGAACCCATTGCATTATCTGTGTTGTTTCATCATATGAATAAAAACCACTTCTTATGTCTTGTATAACAAACTTCAAGCAATCTGTGCTCTTTAGCTGTTCTATTTTCAGCAGGTTAGCTAAGCGAATTGTAGCTTCATCACTGCTGTCAATTATTGGAACAGAAAATCTTAGACCAGGAGGAATTTTGGCAGTATGGTGTAATACCTTACTATCTTTTAGCCCAGTAAACACAGGGGCACTTTCATCAGATGATTTTTCGATTTTTTTAAATATTAACAATTCCTGAATAATTTTTCTCTCTTTTTCATTCACATCAGTTAAACTAGCTAAGAATGCTCTAAGAGCATCTTTATGCGTTGATGGGAATGACGCAACCTGACTGCATAGTTTCTGTAAGGACAATTTTTCCATTATTTGTAAAACAGCACTTGGTAATGGTGGATGTACGTATTTTTTTATAAGTGGATGTTGGAGAGAAATATCCAGCTTCTTAAGTACAACTCCACCAACTTTCTGAACAACATCCGCTAAGAATTCCGGGAGCTGAGTCTCAGATTCGTCTTCCAGAATGATAGGTGATGGATTCCTAAATCTAACCAGTTCCACTGATGTTTGGTTTTCATCCAGCAGTGTCTTGGGGATAAGTGGCATGTCATCAAACACACTCAAGTCATCAGAAAAATGTATATATAGGTTCTTCCAGACCATCTTAAGCCAGGAAACTGATGGGTGATTTTTGTCTTCCAGACCTGGATACCACTGTACCACCAGGTCTCTGCCAGGCCACACGCTATTCATAACTTCTTTAATGAGCCGGGAAAATCTTTCTGGGTTCAGAAGCTGCAGCTGAGTGCATGGCCTTCCTGAAATTACAGCAAAAGGGCAAAGCCATGAAGACCACAGAGCAGAGCTACGTAACAAAGTGCTTTTAGTTGTTGGGGGCAGAAAGAAAAAAGGGAAAAGGGGGGGGACACAAAACAAAACAAACTCGTGCCCTGCCTTTTCTTTTTGTGGAAAAAAATGTTAAGTAGAACTGCAGATACCAGGTCCCTTTGCTTTTAGGGGTTAATTAAAAGCAAATACATTCCATATTAGTATAAAAATAAAGACAAAACTGAAAATTATCAATATGTTATCACATTTGTTAGTTTGACACCAGAGTTCTCAGTCATACCTAGCAACTACGGATTTACAATCAAAGTAGAAGCTTCAGATTTTTTTTTGTTTTGTTGATTCTTTACACTAATCTGTCTACCAATAAGTAAGAATCTAATCCATTATTTGTTCATCTATAACTGCAAGAATTCAAATAGATCTGAAATATTAGTTATTAAATATATCAAAGAGCAGCTCAGGTGCAGATGATCTTACAGTAAAACTGACAAGCAACAAAACTCAGTTTCAGCACTCTTGCAGGACTAAGTTTAAATTATGCTTTCACTCTTATTAAAAAAAGCCCTCACTAAAAGAAATATATGCTAACACTTAGTCATGTCAATTATCATTAAGACAGCTTATACTCAAAAACTACAGAATGTCTGGAGGTAAGAAAGTAGTACAGAATACAAAAGTATCACTGCCTTCCAACATCAGAAACAATGACAGAAATGGAAGCAAGACAACCATTTGGATTTCAGATCTTTCTTCCACCTAAAAAGCACTGCCCTTTCCTTAAAAGCAACAGGCCGATTAAAGATATTATCTACTGTCCCTGCTCTGCTGGAAATCAGCACTAAGACATCCTTTAGAAAAAAATTTTTCCTTTCACTTCATGCCTAGAAAGCTATGAATTGTTAGTTCTATTGAACAGAAAACATGGGTAGACACAGCAGCCATGTGAAAGTGAGAAATACTTGCAGCAGCAGGCCAGCAAGGTAAGAATCTTCTTAAAAGTTAAGCTTAAATTCCATTATTTGTGCACAGAACTCTAGAAGCACTGTTTTAAAATCTACACGTGTGATCTAAAAATACTGGAAATCTTCCTATGGCATGGGAATTTGTTACAAAAATATATAAACAAACCAATGAATATACTAATCATTTCTGTGTAATACAAGGTTTTGTTTATTAATATGCATTTTGCCCTCAACTGCGTTCAGAACTCTTTTTCTAATTATCTTTGGTAGCTATCTTTTGGCAGTTCTATTTGGCAAGTTTTGTTTACAAGAAAGCTGGGGTAATGAAAACAGCTGATCACCAAATTCACACAAATATCAAGCTTCAATCCAAACGAGTATATCTTCAGTTAATAACCATACCTGAAAATCCCCAGAGAAGCTGTTGGGCTAGAATATAATCAAATCCATTTTTAGAAAACATCTCACGAGTTACACATTAACACAATAAACACAAGCTAGGAAAATATGTTGCACATTCTAGGAGAAAAAAAAATGAAATCCGGTTGTCTCTGTACAACACGATAAAAAATTGCATCCCATCTTCTCAAGGAAACAATACTAGAAAGTTTCTCTTTCTGCAACTCTATCAGGAATCTCTCTGATATAGTATCTACAGCTATATAAGTAAAATTCTTGACAGATAAAGTTTCAAAACCTGCCAAAAACTCCTCTGTAATATTTATTATTTATAATGACGCACAACTTCTATGATACTGCAGTTGTGCTTTAAAATTATGCAAAATCTTAGAATGAAGAACAATTTAGGAGGGAGAATGAAAAGTAGCCACTACAATCCTGGAAAGGATTATCTAAAAGTCCTTAGGCACTTCTAGAAGATTTAGAAGAATTATACTTGTCATATTCATTTATAAAAATATGTTCTTCTAATCAATAAGAGGCATACTACCCATCAAGAACAAGTTCTTAGAAAAATGTCATTCAAAGAAACTGCCAGAGGAAGAAGAGACAAAAGCAAGACCTTAAATGTGACCAGAATATTCCCGGAAACTGAAGAGACTAGACAGACTTGTGTAACTGAGGGACCAAGCCTGGAAGTGAAGGAATGTCCTAGAAGAATTCAGCAAGGGATTGCTTTATGAATATTTAGGGTTTTTTTCATTATAGTACCTCTGCTTTTTCTGTTTAAGATGTGCTCAAGCATATAGTCTGTCAAACCTCTATTTTGTTTTGGTTTGGTTTTTTGGGATGCTTTTTGCTTTGTTTTTTAATTTAAGCATGGGTTTAGACTGCTTTGTGACATTCACTGGGAGGAAACTGTCTAGGACAATACACCTCAAAAGACAATTTAAGGTATCATCATGAGGAACTGGCATTTTTCAAAGCTAACATTCCTGTCTTCCATACAATTTTTCATCCATCTAATCTCTACAGTGGCTGTCTTGATCCCTGTATACTTCTGTTCTTTTGAAGTCCCAGCAATTACTACTAGAGTACACAGTAGTTCTTCATGGTTCTATCTCAGATTAAAACTACTCAGTTTGGATACACAGCTTTCAACCGTTTATAGTCCAGTAAAACAAAACAAAATAAATTAAACACAGTACTGGGGGAAATTAACAGTAAAAAAAAAAAATAACCCAAACCAAGCATTTCTATTGCAACAACAGACACAACACCTATCATGTATCTCCATAAGACTTTAACAGTTCCACGGTTTAACACAAAGGTTTTCTTTCTAGTAATTTCAGACTTGCTGTTCTTCATGCTCAAAAGAAATCCAAGCACTGATTTCATACCCTCCATACAACTGATATTATTTTAAATATTTACACTGTTTGCTCTGTGCAATAAGTCATCCCCAATTCTTTCAATCTTCTCATAGATGCTTTGCCATACTTCAAAAATTTATCATCTGAGCCTCAGATTTATCTTATTATTCTATTATTTTTTATAACAAAGCAATGATAAAACCATGGAGAAAGGAGCAGGTTTCCAACTGAACAGGAAGAATAATAAACAGAGAACATATAAAGGATAGAAGGGGAAAAAAGATCAAAACACAGACTGAAGAAACTGAATGACTAAAGACCATGACAAAGGATATCAAGCCAGTGATTTATAATATTCTATGTCTGGTTTTAATGTCTTCAGTCTGAAAAAAAAATCTGATAAACTGAGCAATTAAAAAAAAAACCCTATCTTTTTTTGAAAAGCAGATTTTCTAGACATCAAAGAGTGAAATAAAAAATAAGCTGAAAAGTGGTTTGTTTGCAAATTGTTTTTACATGCAAGAACTTCTGAGACTCAGACTTCAGATTTGCCAGTCAAATGCATAATGAAACACAAGGGTGAAAAAGTAAATATAACAAACTCTGAGTAGGAAGAGACAAAATTAATTGTGAAGGCAGTTAAACACAGAAGCATCTTATCTACAGATGCAGCTAACTTCTTCATGAAGTCTTTTGCTCAAGATTGGAAGTATTTCAGTAGGTCCACAATGACACAACCGTAAGGTATAATTAAGACTTGATGAAATTACACGGTCTACGGTACGCCTGAGGCTAGATGCTTAAGCTAGTGTCATCTGCTTTTTAACAAATGGACTGATGCGATCACTTGCGATTGAGAGATAAAAGATGATCCACCACACCAAAACCATAGCATAACGATTGCATATACTTTAAACTTGGGTTTAGAACTAGTCTGTTTAAGCATTACCAAATCTGTTTCACTACAGGAGAATAGAAAAGATATATTACCTCGGCTTTTGGCAGCTTCTTTCAGAGCAGCTAGAACCTCAGGCTTCAGGTCATCAGAAAGTAACCTTCCTTCCAGGCCAGGAAAGAGGGATCTAAGCACACCATAAACAAAACAAAACAAAAACACCAACACACAAACAAACAAACACCACACCATAATTTAGCAAAATATCTAACTGATCTTTGTTGCTGCACAGAAATTACCACCATGGTAAACATCACAGTAAGACAGTCAAATGCAAAGCAATAACATATGCAGAATTGGGCTTTCAATGGATGATTTCTTATGAGGAAATCATACATTTAGAAGCAGAGAGTAGTAAGAAACTAATTTTTCCAAATACTCTTCTTTTCAAAGCAGGTCTAAGCTATTTTTCTCTTGATGGCAAAAGTGGGATTAGAAAATTATTTCCATCTTTTCATACAGTAGCACCTACTCTTTTGGCTCTGAAAGATACTATTTGTAAGCATACCAAAAAAATGCATGTAATTCTAGGACTTCACACAGATCTGAGGATTCCAAAAGATTTGTGGATTCCAAAAGACCTGCAGACAGTGGTTAAGACTACTGTACACAAGTCAGTCTCATCCTGCCCTTCCCTCCCGTTCCTTTATCCTAGCACTTAAAACTAAATAGTTTTTTAGGGCTTTGGTTTTCCTGCAATAAAAAAATAACTATCCAGTATAATTTTGACAGCAGGTATGTCAATTATATATACACCATCACAGAATATTTCTTTTTCTTCCACAAACGTTAAAGAAATTCTTAGGAGCTTATTTCAGCTTTTTAAGCAGGCTTCAAATATGAATACACAAAGAACCAAACTCTTAAATTGAAAGCGTTTTAAAACATCTAGCATATCATATTTATAACATTAACAACAAAAATAATTACTGTAGGCAAGAACAAAGGCAAATAAAGCATTACTATTTCAAATTTCTGTATTATAGCTAGCAAGTAGATTTATGCCTGGTATAACAAGTTTTACAAGACTAACCAAACTAAGACCTTTAACAACAGAACACAAACTGAATAAGATACTTTTTTTGGGTAACTTAATGATACCACTGTGTCTTATGACTAGTCTGAAAGAGGGCTGTGTGGAAAATTTGTTAGTCTCATCATGGGAATGTTTTCTGTGCTAGTAAAATGGCTTAACTTCTGGAAGGTGAAACAAAGTGAAAGAATATCCAAAGATGAATCATCTCACGACAGATGCTAGAGAATTTTCTAGTTATTATTAATATTTTTTTAAAAGAAGACACTAGAATTCACAGGCTCTGAGTGGTGTTAATCCCCTCATAAAAAACCTGAATTGTCTAAAAAAAGAAAGATTATGGGTTTAGGTTTTAACAGAAAGAGAACAGCAGAACTCTTGAAAAGAGCAAACGCCCCTCATGCAACATGGGATGACCAGTTACCTGCATCCAACTGCTTTTATTGAAGATGCGTTGTCTATACGTATCTTCAAACCGCAATTTACATAAGGACCTTACTTGGAGCACTTTTTACCTTAATAATGTCTTGTGTATTAACAGTTCATAGGGCAGTAAAAGCAGCAAAGCACATGCCAAAGGTCACATTCTCTCAAGCTGAGGGTCTGAAAATTAGTGGAAGTGCAAAAGAAAGGAGAAGGAGGAGTGGATGTGCACATATGTACAGGGAACACTTCGAAAGAAGGAACAGCAACAGGTAAGACATGTGGTGTGTCTGAGTGACTTCAAGCATTACCTCTTAAGAGATTACTTGGAGAAAGGTCCAGATTTAACAACTCTTTCACACATGCATAATCCAGTACAGACATAAAAAGCAGTACTCATGCTTTCCCCCCAGTAACGTCAAGGGCATGTGTTCCAGCTAGCCTGCTCTTTCCCATCCACTCCCCAGTGGCAGTGCAAGCGTTACTGGCAGATGGAAAGTGAACCAAACTGGAACACTGATGGAACTAGGAAACAAGCGAGGGGGGAGGGAAACCACACCAAAACTGGAGAGGGACTGGAAAAAACAAAGGGAGAGAAGATGTAGAGTAAGAACCCACTTCTTTCCATTTCCACAGCAGCATCTGCCCTTCATTGAAAGTGTCTTGTGTTAACAAAAAAAAGGAGCCTGAAGTAATCACAATCTTTACATTTAAAAAAATCTTTTATCATGACCTAATTTAATGTCCTTCTTAGTATACATGTTTCTAACCTCCTCCTACTTATAGTTCTCAGAAGAAAGCTGATTTGAAACATATCCTGAGGTATTCCCCTAAAACCTAAACCTCATGACTCTTTATAAAGTTATAATGGCAAGTAGCTCTCAAACTTTTCAAATGAGATATATGCGCACAAAAATGTACATACATACAAAAAACTGAGTTCTAGCTATGCTTTATTTCACTACATTACAGACTGCTGCATATCATCTCATTTGCTAATAAGCAAATAACAGTCTGAAGCTGGTTTAACATTTAAATTAAAAAAAAAAAAACAGTATTTCAAATAGTAATTATACCTGGGATATTCTTCTGAGGTTATGTAAACGACATCCTGTTCTGACACAGACGAGGAAAAAGGAATAAAATTTCCATTCTGTAATGGCAAAAGTTCCAATCCAATCAGTTCACTGTAGACTCCATCAGAAAGCACAAACTCTAAAAGATGAAGTTTTTCTTCAGCAGGTCCACTGTGCCCAGATTTCCTCAGTACTTGCCGCACAACAGCAGGAGTCACTTTTTTCACAGCTTTAGCAGTAGAAAGAGTAAGATGCACTGCACGAGCAATATTTGCTGGTACCTTGGCAATCTGCTTCCCTGAATTCTGGAGGTAGTTGAGAACAGATTGTGTGTACTCCAAACTCTCATCCATTTCAGAAAAGTGCACCTGTTCCACCTTTAACCACTGATTACTCACTGAGTAAATAACTGTATGCTGGAGCAGCTCTTTAAAGAGAGGTACTACAATTGGTTTCCAGGGTACCCTGATTTTATTCTCATCAGGCCATAACCTGTAAATTCTTTCAGCTGACAATGGAAAATCTGAATTCTTCTCAGTCTCCATTCGTTTGATAGCTTCCAAAATGAGGGTGGTATATGCCTTTGGCACTATATTTACGACGAGAAGATCATTCCACAAAGCTGCTGGATCTCTCCATTGATCCAGCTCTCGCCATTTGATACTCCTCCTATTGTCTGTGAGACCAAAGAAACCACTAACGTGAACTGGGAGTCCAGTTTTACTTTCTTCACCTGGAGGCAAAGGCAGAAAACAAAATGCTCGTCCTGAAAAATCTGCTACGGCTCCTTTTTCCTGCCCATTACTTGATAAAGACATGGCTATTCCAATAGTAGGAACAAATTTCAAGTCATCAGCTAAAGAATCCAGTTCAGTACACATTCCTCGACCACCAACACAATTACATACTAACCAGGATGTTTTCTGTGCATCCTTAACACTCTCGTCTTCTACAACTATATTTACATGGTATGTCACACATGTTATGCTATTGCTTGGAACCCCCTTACAGTACTGATTTATTGCAGTTCCTAAGATTTTGATAGAATTGGGTCTTTCATGTTTCAAGGCCTTGTTCTCACTAGCGGTTACTCTAAAAATCAGCCTCTCGGTTCCATCAGCTTCCCTAACGTGCAATGAAACATCCTGAACGCTCTTCAAGAAGAGCAATACTGTGTCTGCATCTGCTCTGAAGGATTCAAACAGCTCCAAAACCTTTTGTTTGTCATAAACATTGCTGCTCAGCTGGGAAGGCTGCAGACGAAGCGGGAAGCGAAAAAAGGTACCAGGAAAGTTTGCATTCTTAAAGGTTTCTTTAGTGCTGCCAAATACACCAATGAATGGTGCAAACTGGTCTGTAAGTTCATTGATTTCCTTGCTATCTTCTTTTAGATTCCAACACTGGCCCGATTCATGAGGTCCGAAAAGGGTTTGATGGGGATCAAGCATTCCAATCTGGTCACCACTGAAGATACTAGGGACATCTGTACACATAAAAAACAACTATTAATAATCCTAAACCAACTTGCCTTTCAAACACAGCCTTAAGGAACAAATTTTAAGAGGGCAAGAAAAACAAAGGTTATAAAACTGCGATGAACCCAGTATAATGCCCAGGGAAGTGGTTGAGTTGCCGTCCCTGGAGGTATTTGAAAAACATTTAGATGTGGCCCTTAGAGACATGGCTTAGTGGTGGACTTGACAATACTATATTTATGGTTGGACTCTGATCCTGAAGGTCTTTTCCAACCAACATGATTCTGTGACTCCATGATTCTGATAACATATAATTCAGTGTTTATTCACAGGAAGAAAAAAGCACAACCCTATTCTACCATTAAATATAGAAATAATCATTCAATTATTTGAATTTTAGCAACCAGTAATCAACAAAACATATAATTTTTCAACTCTATACTTTTATCTTTCCAATATTTTCAGGAAAATAACAATTTAATTTACTGTGGATATACTCTATTACATTCATACTTTGCAGATCTTAAAGGCTTGCAAACAGTAATCTTGTACATTTTAAAGCATAAAATCCCAGAATTACCAAACCACTGAAGATACTAACTACGCTTCTATTCATGCTCTACTAGATATTGTGAAAAACATCCTGTGCCTTAAACTCACTTCACAAATTAAAAATGTTATTTAGAGAAAATATAATAGTATTTAGAGAAAATATTATAGAGAAAATACTAAATGTTTGATAAATATCTACAATAATTAAGCAATTTAAAACTTTAATTTCTTCATTTTAAAATATCTACTGAGAGTACCTGTTATATGATAAACTGAATTAAAGCCAATTCCAAATCTTCCAACTTTCAGAGGATCATCTTTCTTCCTGCTTCTCGCTATTTCCTGAATACCATGCCAGTCCTCAGGGGTGAAAATTGCATCATTATATGCATAAAATGCCGGCCCTATAATAAATAGACAAGTGTTAAAAAAATGACAGAAGAAAAGTATTTACTGTTAAAAATTTCTAGGAAATGAGCTTAGAGAATTAAACATTTATTTAAAGTATGCATGTGCAAATTTAATGGAGAAGCTATGACTCAAGCAGACATCAAATTATGCATGGTGATGGGAGGGAGGTATAGAGTAGCAGCAAAAACAGAATCAAGAAGATGGATTTATCTCTGTGTATGGTACTTAAGAGATTTATATTCTGATGTGGTATCTAGTTCTGGTGTCCACTTTTTAAAAGAATGACTCTGAAAAACTGAACAGAAAGCAGAAAGCAACAAAACTTCTGAAAGAAGAGTCCTGTGGTGGAAGGCTCAATCTGTTCAGTCTATCAAACAGATGTTTGAAAGATGTACTAATCAGTCTATTAAGACCTCCACTGGAAAGGAATACATGGGGAGATATAACATTAACCTGTGTCCAGACAGTAAGAGACACAATTCAAATTGCAAGACATAATAAGACTGATTAACAGCTGGAAAAAAAAAAAAAAAACACACCACACTAGAAACAAGTAGTAGTGGATCATGCATCACTGAAATCTTCAAAATATGACTGAATGCCTTGTGGGATGGTTATGCAAACTAATTTGTTTGATAAACACGTAAGTGACCTCTATCACATAAAGCCCTATTAGATGATGTAAAAACCTTCAAGTTACAAGAAACTACATTTGCAGTATACAGGCAGCATGGAGCAAAGTTTGGTATAAGGGTGAAAGAACATGAGACAGAAGAGAACAGAACTGCCTGGAGAGTGCTGAAATGTAAGAGGCTAGGGTCATCTTTATATTAAAAACTGGAGATAGCTCTCAAAAGATAGAGGTTAATATGTAAAAAAGTGTGAAAAGGATTGTCTAATGCCCCAATTCTTTATCCTAAGTCTTGCTTATTAAAACTTATCTACCTGCTCTACTGAAAATCCTTTCTTCTATTTTGGGATACTGAGTGAGCCCAGGGAAAAAAACACAGGACACACAGACAACCTGAGAGAAATGGCTTAGAATAAAGCAGAACATGAAGACCTTCCCAAACAGCATTAACTGGAAGCGGTTGGAAAGCTGCCACTGACAACCTGCAAGAAGACAGTGTAAGGCCTTCAATACCAAACACTAGTTTTGGAAAAGAATTAGCAACATTAGAACGCAGACAAAATATGTATCAAGTAAGGTGGAAGTAGCAATGGAGTCATCCCTGTATGGAGTCACCTCCATGCAGCAAGGAGAAAAAAAACACAGAACCACATACATATTGAACAAAAATGGCCAAAATTAATAAAAACTATATTTACCCTGATATTGTGCCATGTCCTTTGACCATAGAGTTTCTGTTCCATACTGAGTTTCATCATATAAAAACCTAACCTCTGTGGCACCAGCATCTTCTGCATTCTGTATCAGTTCCTGAGACAGCAAAACCACAAAAACAAAGCATAATGCAGTAATGTTGTACACATCCTAGAAATGGTTTTCCAACTTAAACAGTAGGAAAAAAAAATAAGCAATTGTCTCAAGTGTAATTGTTTCCAAACTTCTCAATCAAAATAATCTTATCCAGTTCACCTCAAGGGAAATAGACATCATTATAAAAGGAATATTCAGGCAAATAATATAAAAGTAATTTTAATTCAGAGCTCAAATACAAGCAGTATTTATAAAGTTTAGAGATAAGCTACTGAACTATTACAGTAACTGGGGTGGGGGGGAGAATCTAAGTTTTCTGTTAAGCCCACACAAAAGCTGTAAGACAACAATGAGGCAAGAAGTCATAAAAGGGCAATACACAGCACTTTTCTTCACACCAGCTGAACTCCACTGAAGTTAACATTTCACAGTATGAACCAACTGTTCAAGAACCACAGTGCTGGCTTCCAACACCCCTTCAGCAAAGGACTGCAAAACAGTTCTGAGCAGTAACTCTGTAAATCATGAACCAACACAGCTCACCTGTTGAATGATGCCCACAGAGTAGAGAGGCTTACGTTGAATATTTGTTAAATACGACTAGTAGCAGTGAGAACTATAGAAAACTCTAATAACTAAAATGTCAGTAAAACAGTTCTGTGAACACTACTATTAATAAAATATGCCTATCCAGTCCCAGGTACATAAATAACATTATACACTGCAGACACGTAAGCATGATTATAAATGCCTACGGGATTAGACCTTCACACAATACTCTATTCAGACTGAATCCTCAGAGTGTATCAGGGCTCCAAAGTCACACAGTCATACACAAACGTGGACACAAGTGTGTATGTTTGTGTGGGTGCATGTAAGTTTGACATAAGAGAGTACCTCAGCTGAACTGAAAAGCTATTGTCGTGGTTTAACTCCAGCT
>NW_010272205.1:0-28405 GCF_000690775.1 Eurypyga helias
TTCTCCTGATACAGCCCAGGATGTTCTGCTGTAACTGTGGGTCTAGTTGTAGTGCCATGTTTTGTGTGTAGTAAAGTTTGTATTGCTGAAACAACTCTGACCAAACTTGTCCGTGAATCTCAGCTGAAGATTGTTCAAGGGACGTGGCTGAAACAAAGAGGTGTTTCCACCATTCCACAAATAAACCCTCCTGAGAGTAAATTGTGACCATTCCTTTCTCCATCTGAACACTTCAGGCTTTTCAGAAAGCTGCTTTTATGTAAGATGAGAGCTGTCTCCATGACATGATGCTCTGCTTCTCTTCACCATTAGTTGGGCGTTAGTTGTTCTGGCTGTAAATAGACAGGCACAGATGGTACCACGACTCTCCGAGCCTCCACACATCTTGCACTGCAGGGATTTTTGTTATTCTTGTTATCTCTCTAGCAGCTCCTACTCTTTCTCAACAGTTTGTTGAGAAGAAAAAGGGAAGACTAAAGAACAATCAGTCCCTTTCCTCTCTAGGATTGCTGAAGGCTTTAGACAGGACCTCAGTATTGATTTTGATTTTGTTCTTTCAGGGAACCCAGCCATGGGCTCATCAATGAAGCAAAATTTCTGCCAGCCTCACCAGGTGAATTCAGCCCTCCTGGAGACAGCTGAGCACAGCTAGATGCCCCAGTGGCATTAAACTGTGCGACTCGAAGGGCACATCCTCCCTCAGTGCCCTGCAGCTCTGACCACCACCATGGCTCTGGCAGGACCATGAGAGATAAAAGAGAAGCTGGTCTCTTGAAAGACGGCCTTGGTGCACAGGAATGGTGTTTGCAGGAAAGCAGGCTGGAACAATTAGCAACACTGAATCTGGAGAGAGCATGGATAGGAAGGACGTGACAGAGTTGCATCCCCTCTCCCCACGTATGTCATGGAGAAGGTAGAATGGGTGCTGCTCTTCAGTCTTTTATATAACACAGGAACAAGATGTTAACTTAAAGACAACAAATTGAAATCTGATAAAAGGAGTCAATTTTATAGAGAGTACAGTTAACCTCCTACAATAACCATTGAAGACAAGGACTTAGCGAGGCTATGAAAAGGATCAGATGTTTGAATAAATTATTAAAGTATTCGTTTAATATCCCATCGAATGAAGGTTATAAGCTTCTGTGTCTCTAGAAGTCAAGTTCTAGCATAAGGATAAGAAGTAGTCACCCTTGCCTGCTAGCAGGCAAATCTCCTATTTGTTTACTATTTGATTTTTCATTATCTTCCTCTACAGTCTTGGGGAATGGAGGAATTAGTGACATGGTAATGGGTGGACTGTTCACCTGCTCCTCAACAGCACTTCCTGCATTTTCTGCTGTGAAGCTACGAATGAGAAGAAAAGTGGTAAAAGCTAGCCAGTGTATTCATGAATAGCTCACCTTGCTCCTGGGCCTCAGACTGTATAAAGCAGTCTAATGTTTTGGAGGGGTACTAAGATTTTTCAGATACAGCAGTAGGCAGATGAGTAACATCTGCAGATGCAGAGCAAGTCCCTCTCCCCCCAGCCCCAAAGACAGACATGGAAATAGCAGCAATGCAGGTGTGAGCTGGCTGTGGTGAAATACAGACCCAGTCCACTGGATTTCATGGTCAAGGTTGTTTTCCTTCCTCTTCATCCACTTTTCTTGTATGACTCCAAATTCATCCACCAGAG
The DNA here is from genome assembly GCF_000690775.1 of Eurypyga helias. NCBI lineage: Eukaryota > Metazoa > Chordata > Aves > Eurypygiformes > Eurypygidae > Eurypyga > Eurypyga helias. Next base: position 1,679 of record NW_010272205.1, read on the forward strand.
CCCAATAATGATACAGCTTATCTTTATACAGGTGATGCTGCAAAACAAAAAAGCCCCCCTTTTACAGGGAGATACACCCATGTATACTAGCCACGGGTGGTCCCCAGAGACCTGTGGGCAAGCAGGAGTGCTGTCAGTAGGTGCCCTCGATGGGTCCAGACCATTCCACACAGGGCTTCTCTTCCGTGCTGCTCTGCCCAGCTCTGGGGAGTTTGTCTACGTCAGTATTTATCACCCCATCACAAGCCCTATCTTAACCACGACGGCAATATCCTGTAACAGAGGACAGGCTTCCAGGACCTGAGAGCGTGATGAAAACATTGTGAGAAGAAGTATCATGGCTCACCTCTTTTTTAATTAGAGGAGTGACTGAGAACAGTCCATCAAAAGGGCTGGAAACCCAAGTGATACATTAATTTCCTAGAACTGCAGTTTTTCAACAACAAAAATGAAAAGCACCTTTAATTTTGAATGGAAGCTGTGACTGTCGTGTAGAAATGAATCTATGACGATCAGAAGAGGAAGCAGTTGAAGGCACGAAAAGCCTGATGAGATTATAAATAATATCATATACTGCATTACACCATGCTTACGCAGTTTGTGTTTCCTCAGTTACTCAGTATAGACTGCTATCAGTTCACCCCTTGTCTGCTGCAGACTTTGGCCATCTCTTAGCTCGCCCACGGACACTGACAGGTAGAAATGGGAGGTGTCTCATTTCTTTGTGGATGCCGATGCACGTGGCAAATCTGGGTGAAATCCTGACACTGTGAATGGTTCTGGCTATGCCAGGGCATTGGCAAAAGCAATTAGAGTTGGAGTTCTTTGCAAATGTGAAAACAAATAAATGGATAATTGGCTTGACTGAGTCAGTGGCGATGGCTTTGAAGCCTGCAGAGCGGTTATGCTGGTGGTCGGTTTCTTCAGGCGTCTCTACACTGTTTTTCCTGGAGACCACGCGGCCGCTCCCAGAGAAGCTTGCAGGCGCCCTGCTGCAGAACGTGGGAGACGGTCGATTCCTCCGTGCTCGGTACCTTCCAATTAAAACCAGCTGCCTTCCTAGAACAAGTGCATTAGCTGGACACATGCGGTTAGGATCAATACAGAGCTGCAGAGAGAAATTTATGGACATCGGCATCCAGTGTCATCGAAAAGCAACCCTTGCAGATCCGTCAGACAGGCGCCGTGCTCTTGCTTACCTGTTTGTCTCACCAGCACGTCCTTGCTTGCCTTTCAGAGTAGACTCTGTTGGAGCCTGTCATCTACCATGCCGTAACACAAGAGGGTGGGCCCCCAAGAGGTTGGCTTGGGAGGCTGAAGTGGAGGTCTTTAATAACATTCCCAGGATTTTTTCTGATTTCTGCCACTGAACACCGAGTTCTGCTGATGAATAGAGCAGAGCACTAGAGCCAGGTATGCGTCTGCCACTTAAACCCTAATGCTTTGCCACTGAAGTGAGCTGCTTGCCGGAGTTGCTAGGTAACTGTAACCTGCTAATAGCTTATGCGAGCCAGCGAGATGCTTCTGATGATGTCATGCTTCACATTCGTATTTCATCTCTTAAAAGAGTTTGCTCTCCGTTTCCACAAGAACAGGTGCGTGGGGGAGTTTGTCAGCGTGGCAGAACTTCCATGCTCCATCGTGCTTATGCAGCTTCATTTCACTCTTGCAAAACACTAATAAAGCAAAATTGCCCAGGGCTTCTCAAAGTGTGATTTTAAGGAAGAAATTAAGAGCTGTTCAGGCCTCTTTACCTTCTAGACACCAACTCAGGGTCTAACTCACCTGCTCTGGTGAGCCCCCACCTGGAGTGCTGCGTCCAGCTGTGGAGCCCTCAATATCAGAAGGATATTGACCACTTGGAGCGAGTCCAGAGGAGGCCACGAAGATGATCAGAGGGCTGGAGCACCTCTCCTATGACGAAAGGCTGCGAGAACTGGGCTTGTTCAGCCTGGAGAAGAGGAAGCTCCGAGGAGACCTCATTGCAGCTTTCCAGTATCTGAAGGGGGCCTACAAGGGTACTGGGAGAGGACTTTTTACAAGAGCCTGTAGTGACAGGACAAGGGGGAATGGGGATAAATTGAAATCAGGGAGGTTTAGATTAGATGTGAGGAAGAAATTCTTCACAGAGAGGGTCGTGAGGCACTGGCACAGGTTGCCCAGAGATGTTGTGGATGGCCCATCCCTGGATGTCTTCAAGGCCAGACTGGATGGGGCTTTGAGCAACCTGGTCTAGTGGAAGGTGTCCCTGCCCATGGCAGGGGGGTTGGAACTAGATGATCTTTAAGGTCCCTTCCAACCCTAACCATTCTATGATCCTATGATTCTATGATTCTAACTCCGTGGAAGCATAGCCATCTTCATTGGCTACTCCACTGCCTGCATCCAAACAAAACGACAGCTGACTCTGTAGATACATAATGCAAGTTTTGTGATTATGCTATTCAAGAACACAAAAATCCAAATATTATGTGCCAGAAATGGACTGAAGCTTGGAGTTATGTCCCTTTCAATACTAACTACATGCCTGACTTGTGTATTTATCGGTGAGAGTCTGGTTACGCCAATGTGTGACATTAGAAGTGTGTGTGGCACATCTTTGACAAGGCAGAGGAGAAAAGCTTCTCAGAGAAGTTGGTCTGAACGTGATGCGGTGAGTGTGGGATGGATGGTCAGGAAGTCACAGAGTTGTGGTAGATCTGCCCTGGTCTTGAGAGACTTGACCTGGCTGAACAAAGCCTGCAAGGTGTGTGCGTCCTCACGACGTGCACTCAAAGCGTGGTGTGTCTGAAGACTTTCTAGGTGGCTCTCTGCCCGTATGGGAAGGCATGGCATGAAGGCAGGATACCAGCCATGGCTCTCTGTGTTTGACTCACACTGGGGCTTTGCAGATGCATTTGCCATTTTTCTTGGTTTCTTCCTCCAGCCTGGACTATCTGTTTCTCACTGAAAGCCATCATTTTGCTTGGAGGTCCTTTCTCGGATTGGAGGGTGTGCTGGCTTCTCTGGTATCTGCATCTCTGCATCTCTCTGGCAGGCTGGTCTTCTTGTGTCCTGGTCTTTTTCTTCAGTGGCCACCATGCATTGGCACCAGCAGGAGCATCACACTGCAGCAATAGTTGGTGCAAGCAAGGAGAAATCGAACCTTTTGTCTCCTGTTCTCCACCTTGGAACACTTGTGCATTGTCTGGGAGCTACTGCCTTCCTCCCTGACACTCCCAGCTCTGTCTTGTTGTTGTTCTCTCCCCATTTGCCTGTCTGATTTGATCTTCTTTTCCTTTATCACTGTCTCTTGCTGTCCTTCTCCCCCACACTCTTCCCTGCGCGTGCGAATTCCTCATCAGTGCAGAGCACAGGTCCCAGGCGGGTGCTGTGCCGGGCTGCTGCGCCAATTAGCGAACGTTTGGAGAGGGCTGAGCCGCACCGTTTCCAGCGTGCTATTTTAAGATACGCAGTCTTGATCACATATACGGGTCTACCTGGCAGGAAAGGAACCGAGGCAGAGCATAGAGCTGACGTTCCCTAGTCTCCGGACGAGTGCTGGTGTTAAAGGTACTGTTTAGCACAGGGAAAACCATTTTCTGCAGAGAGCGGGCAAGCAGGCGCTCATTAGGACAGGCACAGTCCAGTGGGAAAGATGATATGCCCCACTGTCAGCGAGTGTCTCGGTATCTTCACCTCTTCAGGGTGACGAGACAACCCCCCTCCCTCTAAGGTGAACTGTAGGAAACCTTTCTGCTTTGTGTCACTTCCACAGGAATCATCGGGATGATTTGCATAAATATGCAAGTGGTAATCAAACCTGGGGAGTTCAACAGGTTTATGGTACATTTTTTTTTTGTACAAGCTCTGCATACAAAACGAATAGATTTTCACTCGGTTTAAGCTGCACAAGGTCACTGAATTGAGCAGGGACCAAAGTAATGGAAGGCACATTCTGATCCCCTGCTTCTCAGTACGATACCTCTCCTGGGACTTAATACGGTGACTGTCATGGCCAAAGAGCGCAGCAGACCTGCCGGGCCTCTAGGAATGGTCCTGCTCTTCTGCCTGCAATTTTCTACTAGTTGAAAGCAATAAGTAAATGAGGCCCATTACAATTGCTGATCCCGCTGGACTTTTCTTTCGTGTATATTTGACATGCCGAGACACTCTGCTAAATCTCATTTACGAGCAAGAAAGAGCCTACGAAGAATTAAGTGACTGAGATTCCTCACTCTGCCTTTTTCATTTTGTTTTCTGCTTGCTTCCCCGCTTGTTCTGATGTTCAGACCAGAGATTAACACACACTCCACAAAGCCTCCTGGTATTTTGTAGAAAGTACTTGAGGTTTTTTTGCGTCTGTCCAACAATGGCATAGCAGAAGGCTCCAGAGCTTTACAGAATGATCAAATACATAACTTCAGCCTTGTCAGTTCACATGTCGTTAAAACTGGGAACTAAAGATTTGATGATTTTTCCGAAGTGAAGTAAATGAAGACCAGCATAAGAACTGAAGCGAAATGAGGATTTAAGTATCATTCTCTTAATTACCTGACACAATCCTGCCATTTGTGTTTTAATAAATTACTGAAGTGCCACCTAAAAGAAAGTCAATTACCTAGAAATGTGGTAATCATTTATTGAGTTGTCTACAAAAGCAGCACTTCCCAGTTACACAGTGAAATATTTATGACTAGTGGTGATATATTCCCAAGGCAGATGATCCAATTGTACCTAATCAGCAGTATAGGAAGGTGTCACTGAAGTCCACAGTTTTGAGGGGCTCCTCATTTTCTGCTGCAATCACTTTGTGGAATGAAGTTTTTCATTGCTTGGTCCCTTCCCAAAAATGATTCCTTTCAGATGTTCATAGTCTTTCCAGCTTCATATCTACATTTGAAGACTGCGTTATATCAGCATACTGTTTCGTGGGATTAACAGTGGGTCTGCTGATGAAAAAAGTGTGGTGATACGGGGTAAGGGGTGGACTTAAGAGGGTCAAGTAACTCAACATTTCAAATGTTGAGGGCCAACAGCCAACGCTTCACTATACAACTTGATAATGGCAATCTGATACATTCACAGAGGGAAAACATTGTTAATTGAAGACAAATTTTTCTGCCATGTTGGTTTGAATAACCTGTTTTTTCTAAGCAAGTGGCAAGTTAATAAATGTTGAATAAAACACTGCAAAAATTATAAGCAGTGTTTAAGAGTACCCTTTCTTGGGATTAAGGTTTTGCAATTTTTCTCCCAAGTTCTGTATTCTGTTCTCATCTCCTCATACAGACAAGGCTTGTACAAACAGTTGTGATTTATTATGCTCTAAAGAAAACAGCTTACCTAGATGAAGGCATATTAGGATCAGCTGTTTTTTAATAGTTCAATTTGTGTTTGCATTGTGACAGTTCATCACATTTTTGGTTTTGTAGGAAAAGCCATGTCTGCCCTGGCCCATACGGCACGATTTTCAGCATTTCCGTGGCACCTGTCCCCCAGTGCTGAGGACTTGGATGAGACCACCTCGGGCGTGGAGCAGTTCAGCCCCACACTGTTCACCTCCAACAAGGAGGCTGGAAGCATGAGGAAAGGTGTTTCTCCTCAACTTGCAAGTTACGTGGATGCTTTTCACTACAGGAAAATGATGCTGTGGGATTAAAACCAAAGAAAGTGACCTTGATCCCATCTCCAAACATGTCTGTTTATTCAACAGCAAAGCTCATTTCCACAGGGGCAGCAGTCCCTCCTGGCATACATCTCTCCAGGGAGCTGCAAAGCAGTGTAACCGAGAGGCGCCCCTGAAGGCCAGCAGCCACTGCAGAGGGCTGAGGGATGCAATCCCAAGCGCCCTCCACAAAGGCAGCGTGGGCATGCCACGATGCTGCCACTGCTGCTGGAGGCAAGAGCCGCTGCTGAGGTTGGCTACGGCCTCCGAGGAAGATGATGATCAGTTGCATTTTATTTTTATACTCTGAGCTTTCATCTTTACACTGATAAAGGAACAGCTGCTTCTAATCTCCCTTCTAAATCCCAAGCTCGATATGGCAACCTCTCTGGCATCGTGGATGCTATCCTTAACTGGCCAATGAGACTCAAATGCCAGCTATTATCCTTATGGCAACTATGTGTGGCATTAGTTGAGGGTCTTTTTTGCTGCCTCAACGGAGCCCTGCGGAGGGTTGTCTGGGGCTGTTTTGACACTAAGGGTTTCGTTTCCAGAGACTGTCACACAGTGATGCAAACTGCCAGGGGAATTTAAGCAGGGGTGATTAATGCATAGTGGACTAGCTGAGCTGCTATTCCTCCGGAAAGACTGCCTTACAATAGCTCATCTATATAAGAGCAGTGAGACGCTCTGGCCTCGCAAGTGCTGTGGTTTGAGTTCACCATTTCCATAAGAAATGTGAAGGGGGGGCGTGAGGCTTCTCAGCAGAGGAGGCAAAATGCAGATCTTCCCACCGTGAATGCGTCTCGGCAGAGGCTGTGGAAGTGAGGCTGTGGGAACACTCTCTGTTCTGCCGATACGTAGATGCGGTCCGACAAAGAAAATAGTCTCCATCCATTGGTATGTTTCTGCCTTTTGGAAAGTAATGAGGGCACCTTCATTTCAAAAGACTGCAAGAACGTGGAAATGGATCTATCGTGCAGAAGCTCTTCCTCTATCGATTAAGGAAAGGCTTTTGTGCTTAAAAATATGAATTCTCCTAACTTAGATTCACCCGTCTTCTAGTCTGAGTCCATAGCCAGAACTGCTGAACGCCAGCGATTCATTTGAAGATGGTTCTTTTACATACACAAATATATGCACTGGTGTATGCAGAGAGACATCTACACACATTTGCAATTCACTGTAGTGACAGAGGACATAACTCAAATGGTATGAGGGATACTGAGATTATTTTGCAGAGAAAGGTGCAATAACTTCAGCCTCATACAATTCCTACGTATCCCACGTGGCCTCAGTTGTTTAGTAGCTCGCAATAAGATTAATTTTTAAAAGTTGTACAAAAGCTCTTTATTTCCTTTATCGGACTAGGTAACAGAAATGATAGCTGCTTCTATACCATGCACAAGCAGGGCACCACTCCATTCCTGGTAGCGTAGCCAGAAGGTGTCTGGTTTTCCTCAGGGCCATGCTCGAGTGATTCATTCACCATGTTCAGTCCATCCTACCTCCCTTCTCTCCCAGAGTCATTAGCCTTTCTGCTCTATTACAGGCACAGAGGAACCTTCCACCCGCCTACGCTAAACCTAAAAAAGCCAACAGAGTCATTGGGTCATGTATTATCTGTGCTGACAATACTGATTTGCATAAATACATAATAGTTTTATTTCCTCTGCTGGCAGATTGGGTTGCCAAGTTTTTAGTATTTATCATGCATGTACTGGGAGTGGTCCTGCTTACCTGTGCTATCCCAAACACCTCTTGCCTTTAAGGATGGGAAAGGATACAGAGCAGAGCAACTGAGGAAGAAATGTCTCAAGCCCTTCCACTAAACAAAAGCTTCATTGAAAGGGCAAGACACCCAACGTGCTGAAACGGAGACAGGAAAAAGTGAAGCTTTCCCTCCATCACTCTCTGCTGAGTTCTTGTAAGGGAAAAGGTCTCAGTGCCTCCTGGCAGAGTTTTGAGGCTTCTGTCTTGACCTTCCTTTTATCAGTGTATGCAGATTATTTTTCTTTAGACCTAAACAGTGAAGGAGAGTGGAGAGGGCAGGTGGAGAGGTAAAAAAGGGGAGAGGCAAAAAAAATTAATGAGTTTTATTACTCTTTGCTCATGGGCTTTGTCTATATTCTAGAATCACCTAAGGATTCAGTCTTTTTAGAGATATGAAGAATATCTACCCCAGGCATAATCTCATCTTTTCCCCTTTTTATTGTATTAGTAAATACGCCACACACCTTCCTCTGAAAGGCAGATCCCTTTGAAATGCATCACCTGGGCTAATACATTGTTTTCACTGCAGTGGTCATGCCTGGGTACTCTTGGTTCCTACTCTTCACAAGTTTGTAGTTATCAATAAATATTAAAATGTAGATAAAGTCTTTTACACCAGCATTACAGTCCTGATCTCTCAGGACAGTCAAAACCTCAGTTTTATTTCTCTGCTACTTCTTTTTCTCAATGCATATGTACCATATTTTTGTTTTATACAATATCCTTACATAGCAAAGGCTAATCTGAAAGGTTTGTTCATCTAGCATTGCCTTTCACTAATAAGCATGTCCAGTTAGAGCTGTAGTGTTTCTCTCTGGTTATTTGACTGCCCATCCATGAAGGCTCGTAGCTGGTCCACTCAACTTGAACAAGGAAAGGTTGACAGGAGATACTTCAAGACCCTGCTGTTCTTCTTGCAAGCTGGTTCTGACCTAGTAATTCCCCCAGAATTAATAGCTTTCATTTTGTCTCATTACTACAGTGGTTCAAGAAGGGAAAGAAACCAGAGGCATCTAGCTGTGCCAGGGAAGAAACATCTCCATGATGAGCAGCTTGTTCATTAATTCCCGGTTCAAAACAATGTTTTCATTACCCGATTTTGCTTCTGCCTCCACAGCTAACCTGGGAAAGACTGAGCTGTTTATGTGCAATGTAAAATGGATGTCCGAGACATTGCTTTTTTAAATAATTGTTTTGTACTGCTGACTGATTTTCTGCTAAACGGTTACTTAAATGATGCTGTGATATTCACACTTTGTCTTCTGTACAGTTCCAGGAAATTTGTCTCCTGAGGATTAGACATGCTGCCATCTGCAATACAGGCATTTCTATCAGCGGATATGACCAGGGAAACCTACTGTTTGTGAGTAATTTCTTCTAAAAATAAGCACTGTCTCTTAAAAGTGAAACGGGAGTGACATGTAGCTTTAAAACTATTCTTCTAGTTAGTAGCAGAAAATAATCCATGTCTGTGACTATTTGGTAAGGCAAATACCATGGGCATGGACCGGAGTGCTAATTCCCTCCCAGCCCACATCCAGCCCTTGAACCTCCAGCCCACAGCACTGCTGGGACCGTCAGCTGGAGACCCTTGAATCCTTCCTTTAGGAAGCCGATGGTCCCGGCTCCACTCACGTCTGAGGGGGGTGTGAACCTCTCTTTTGTTCACACGTGGAGAGGAGTTGCAATAGCAAGGGGCAGGGGAACAGCACAGACACACAAGCTACTGAGGTGGGAAGGGAAAGCTAGCAAGGCTAAGATTAAGGAGCAGGATCAGACCTTCTCCTTATTCCATAGGACCAACCTAGGCAGGTGCTGAAGCCTCCACACATCCTCTGAGTGGCAGAACAGACCTTTTTTTGCGAATCGCTAACCAAGGAAGTAAATCGGAGCTTATCAGTTAAGTAACATAAGACAGCTCTTCTTGTCTCTCTCTTAGCACTAGTTTTCTTGTGACACCAAGGGACAATTAAGCTGACACTAACTCCTTAATATACTTTTTCTAATGGCAACTAGGAATTGTCATTCCTAACTTCACCCCTGCTTTAGCTTCAGACAGGGCTGTTACCTTGTAAATACCACTCAGGCAGTAATGCATTAGGCACAAACAGTAACTGCCAGTTATAATCCTTTCCCACAAACCCACAAGGGGAGGAGATTTTTGTCCCCTTTGTTAGAGACAGGCCATAAAAAGATCACTGATTCTGCCTCTGGCACAACTGAGAGGGCAGCGACCTGTGGCTAGGAGGCAATGGGCAGAAAAGGGGCAGGAAGTGCTTAGAAAGGCAATAAAAAGGTCAGCTAGTTATAGTTTGTGAAAGTGATAGCCAGCAAATAGTCCAGCCTTTAAGCCCCTGCTTCTACTGTTGTTCTTGGTCATTAAGTCTCAGTGTGACAAATGAATGAGAGCCTTCAGTTGCAGGAGTGCCTGGTTTCTGGCTTGTCTGAGGGAAATAACTTGTGATTTGGTTTTAAGGCAGGGCCAACCTTGTCTCTAAAATTATGGTTTTCTAACTGGGGCACCAAAAACATCTGGTCATCTAGACTTTCAGATCAGAGAAGTAATCACTACTGGTACTGGACCCAGAGAAAACATCTCCCCATGCCTTACGTCTCCCTGTCCCTTTGGCAACAGCTCAAGGACAGCCCATTATCCGCCCTTGGTCAGGAGTCAGCGGGGCATTTCTGTAGTCTTTTGTCATGATCTAATCAAAGAAAGTGGTAAGAAATCCTGGCTGCTTGGGCCCTACAATTACTCCGGGTGAAGAGAGAAACAGTCTGCTCTGGACAGACTTGTTCTTTTTCCCCCCAAAAGCCAGAGCTCTGGGGCAGCTCTTTCATAAGTGTTTTACAGCACAGCTTGCTATGCAGCCTGCAGGCTGAGGCCAGTTGTGTGGCTGGTTCTGTCCCTAACGGCCTGGTCCACTACAGCCCATGTAAATCAGAGAGAAATAGTCTCATGGGGAACTGGGGTCTTGAAAAAGGCCCTGAAATATGTCAGATAAATCAGCAGCAGTGTTGGCATTGCATAAAGGGCAGCGTGAATAATAATAGCAGCAAAGAACTCCCAGCATGCAGAAAGCATGGCAGAGGTTAGGCTCTGCCACCAAGGCAGTTGTTCAGGAGAGATTTAAATGTTTTGAAGGAAAGCTCAGCAGGGCAGTCACGCAGGGAGCTAGTAAAAGGTGCTAGGCACTGGCTGAGGATGCTGCCACAGAGCACGGCCTCTTCCGTGCTTTTCCATGTGCCTCCAAGCATGTATAACCCATAGTTCACCGCCCTGTTGCAGGTGGTTAGTCCATGCTGGTGAGCTGTGAAAACTGAAGCCTGTTCCCCAGTAGCCTGTTTAAAGGTGCCTCCAGCAACCTGCACTCTCACCAGCTCTGCTACCCTCCCCGGCAGCCACCCAGGTTATTTTCAGCTCAGTGAGTGGCTCCTTTTCCTATGGAAATTCAAGCCTGGAGCTAGAGGCTCCCACCATCCAACCTCACCCTCCATACTCCCATCAGAACTTTTCTTGCAGACCCTGGCCATGTTCCCACTGGCCACTGCATTCCCAGCAAATTCTCCCCGCACCCCTTCAGGGAAGCCTTAGGGGAACACATTACCACAGCTGCCTTCACTCTGCACTGGCTCTTTGGAGTCTGGACAGACTGCAGTATTCTCAAATGTGTCTGTTCTCCAATGGATTATTTTTGAATTTCTTCAACAATTAATTCTTGGTCTGTACTCTGACTCACTGAGTGCTGTACCTCTCGTAAGTAATGCATGCTAATGATCATCTGCTCTGGATTTTATAGCTAGTAGTGGTGAAAGATGAAAGCCCAGTACTGCCTATTATACTGTGGCTACAGTCAGATATTAGAAAAAATAGACCAAAATGTCTAAGATGACATCTGTTGTAGCCAAAGTTCATAGATTCCTTCATGAAAATTCAACTACATTAAATTAGAAAAGAAGACACTTTGCAATAGATGGAAGATGATTCATGCTTAAATATACAGCTGAATGCCACTCAAAATTCTCTCTTTTCTGTAGCGCTTGCTGTTCTGTGAGTCCAGCCAGGGAGGAACTAAGATCAGTGCTAACAAATCTCCATTTTCTCACCTTGCCCTTCAGCATTTCATCAGAGATAACAGTAAAATCTGGTGCTCTTTTGACATCACGCAAATAGCAGTCCCTGGCTCTCTTCTCTCTCCTGTCTGCTTTATCTTTCACTGCTCAGCAAATCTTCACATAAAGCTAACGCTTAGCTGCAAAAATGAAGCGTATGGAGGATATACATGATTTCAGAAAGTAGCAGGACTGTCACTGAATGGCTCTTTTTGGAGAAATTGGCCCCATTTCAGTGGTTAGTGAACAGCTGCCTCCCAGCTGAGATTTATCAGCTAAAGGCAAGGTGATACAAAATCTAGCAAAAGCGATAGTGAGCTGTTTAAAACTGGAAGGCTTCTTTCCGGCTGCCCTCTAGACCTGCCTGAGCCTGGGAATTTATGTCCCAGTGAAGGATGCGGGGTGGGTATGCATAGCAGACCTGCTCCCAGCAGCTCTTACTGGGAAGAAACGGGCCCCTGCAGTGAAGGGATGACGCTGCTGGGTGCCAACAAGTAGAAGGAAGCAAAGCTGAAGCCCTGAGACAAGCGCCCAGATTGATGTCTGGCACAGTCTGTGCTATCGCAGAGCTGCAGAAGTAGGTCAGAAACTTCAGAGAGACTGTAGCATTTCTATCCAAGTGCTTCCTTGGACGATCCCCAATTTACAGTTGCTGAGGATCCCACCATTTCTCTTGGTCCCTTCCATCCCTTGGTTGCTTTGGCTAGCATCCCAAACCAGCCTGGGTCTCCTGCTCCACCTGTGCAATGCCTCAGGCTGAGATGGAAGCTGGAAAGATGTGCTGGATCATGGGGGAGGGTAAGATGCTACTGCAGCCATTGCTGTCTTCCTTTCTAAATGCCTGCAGCAGCAAATGAAGGTGGGACTGTCCTTCCATGGACTCACATCTCCATTACGGGTTTCTGAGGACTACAATTTTCTGTAATTCAGGATGAATCAATTGCAGTTTTGTGGGGGAAGATGATCCTGCTAAGATGATGGCACACTTCCAAAGCAGTCATGGCTGGATTTTCAATGAGTTGGTGGCATGTGACACCAGGTTTCAAGAACGAGATGTGGAACATGACACCCATGTAGGTATCCTACAGAATCTATGGAAGAAGAAAAAAAAAAACAGGGCTGAGACATCCCAGACAGGATTGCCGATGGAGAGAAGCACGCAGACATGGAAACCATCAGCCGGGGGAGCCTGGGGCTGAGCTGTGTTTTGTGCAATACTAATGTTTAACATCTTGCTTACATTACCAGTTAAACTGGGAGGTTTTGTCTGCCAGAAGCAAAGAGGCACTACCAAATGCCAGTTTTTTTTCTTATTATGTCACTGAGCTTTCATGTACCCATGAGTTTCACAGTACGGCCGCATCCTTGGGGAGATGCTTGAGCAGGGTCCTGCGAGGCTCCAGCCTGGGATCACGGTGCTGAGGGAGGCCATGCCAAATACACCACACCAGGCAAGGGAAGAAGGATGCCAGCAAGGAACCATGAAGACTACTTTGAAGTTAAGCCTTTTTTTTGTTTTGTTTTGTCCTTCTTTCATGTCTCAGGATGTTCTGACTTCTGAGGTTTTTATGGTTGAATGATTCTCTGTGGGAATAAAAATGTTATTTACAAAAATACCTTGCAAAAAAGCGACAATTAACTGCCAGCAATTTTTGTAATGCGCACTGCAATCACAGCTACCAGAGCGCTGATTAAAACCAAGGGCCACCCCTGCAGATACATGGAGAAAATCACTCATGGTCTCTTGCAAATTGCAATTTCGCATGCTGGCAACCCACCAAAGCACCCTGGCTCAGACCTGGTCAATAAAAGCACAAGAACAGCTTTTTCATGTGTTTCTCCACTCAGGTTTAGTGTTAATGGAATGCAGTGTTCCAACAACCTTTTAAAAGTTTGGACTAATTCAGTTGTTTGGGTCTGCAAGAGCTGAACAGCGTTAGTCTGCTTATTGGACAGTAAGTGAAGGGAGGCGGCGTAGAGGGCAGTGGGATCGTGGTTTAAGGTGTTTTCACGTGGCAGTTGGTATGAAAAGACAGATAAGCTGACCAGTGTAGAATTCAGCTTTCTGACAAGGGACCAAGGGGACAGGCGCCACAAGGTTGTTGTCTCTCCCTGGCATCACCAGTTCCTGAGCCAGGCTGTACCTGCACAGCTCTGGTACTATTATCCTGGGATGAGATGGATACGTGGAGATGAATAATTCAGCTGCAAATCAGCTCTCCGACTGCACAGCATTTTTTTTTTCTGGGTTGCTATTTTTAATTTAGGTACTCCCACATGTGTGTTTGGTGGATTAGAGACGTATGAGAAAAAGGAGAAGGCGGCTGACGCAGGCAGGTAGCAGAGCCTGGAGGGGCGGAGGTTGAACCAGCGCTGGCCTGGACCAGGTCTGGTGCCATCTTCCCGCCGAGGGCAGCACCAGCCTGAGCACCTCTGGGTCCTTCTTACTTCAGTGAGAGCTGAAAGTGCTCAGCACTGTTGGATTTGCACTCCTGTGTTGGCAATCACAAAGAAACAGCAGAGGTGCCCATACGGTTATAGCCAGAGCTGGATGTCGGAAGGGCTGGGTTCAGTTTTGAGGTCTGCTACTTATCTCTCCTCTGCAAAAACCTTGTAAAACCTCTCTCTTGTAGCTCCAGATTCGTTAGTGGGAAAATCATTACCACTGCTTCCTTTGGTCTGCCTCACCTAATTATAATCTCTGGGGAAGAAACCTTCGCTGTGTGTTTATAGCTGTAGCAGATACCTCATGGGGGAGCCTCTTCTGTTGTAAGGCAGCATATTCCTATCATATTTTTTAACCATGAACAATAGAAAGAGAGTCATCAGAATGGTTTAAGAGGAGAAAGGTTTTAGCTGCAGCAGCTCAGTGAGGAGGTAAGGGACTATAGGAAAAAATAGGACAGAAAATCTGCCAGTTTGGGCAAAAGCAAAACTACCATTACATCTTCATCTTTGTGAGAATCCAGTTTTCCAGGAGGGACTGGCTGGCAGTTTGATTTGTACATAGTTCCTACAGATCATAAAACCAAAGATCAAAGCATAAAGGAAATCCTGTCATGTCTGCGAATCTTTTATTTTTCCCTTTGCTGTGTATGCAGTGTTTTCCAATAAACTACTTCAGACGAGTCCTAATATCAGTAATAACTGCTTTTAGAAAGTCTAGACTGCTTTTGCAAATCCCAGGCTGGTAAAGGTGTTCATGTGTTCCTGCGGACTGAAGGAAAGCTTTGAAATTTAGAGTAGTTCACTCTCAAGTTACACAGTCTTGACTCTTCAGTTGTAAGTCCCTGGATATGGGGAACCTCTTAAACATGACATAAGAAGCAAACAAGTTCTTGAAACCCAAAAGTGAAATAATTAACATGAGATCATCCCGTTGACTCCTTCCAGGGCTGAGGAAAGCATCCATGTTGCTGAGGCATGGTGCACTGTGCTACCCCTTCTCGGCATCTAAATAAAAGGCTTTATGTAAGAAAAACCCTTTACTTCTTTTGCTATTTCTTGATCTTTGTGATCAAGAAAATCCTGGACTATTGCTTTGTCATGGGATTCCAGGTCAGGAAAATCTGCTGCTGCTCTCAGATTTTGGGGGGAAAGAAAGAAATAGAAAAGGAATCCGTAGTGATGAAGAAGCCAACATGCTTCACATCAGAAATTTCATGACTGATGGTTCACAAAGCCTGGTGGTCAGTTTTAACCATTTGATATCCAGGAGGCTGGAACAAAAAGCACTCTCAGGTACATGCCGTTCAGAAAGTAGGTCATTAGCCAACCAGCTAAACGTCTAATAAGCTCCGTTTGTCACGCACCTTTGGCCTCCTGACTTCTCCTGGGAAAACAAGGAGTACACACCACACGGTGGCTTCTCACACCACCGTTTTACGAAGAGCAGCTACAGTTCTGTGACACAAAACACACCAGACAAAAGTTGCTCTTTCTTTCCTAAAACATGAATTTAATCTCCAAAAACTACACTTGCTTGCAGCCCCCAAGTAAGCCCCCTTGCAGCAAGTCTACAGCACCAAAATGGAGTCTGGCTCAGGATATGGAACCTTTGGAGGCATTAAGGCAGGAATGGGTTGCTTTGCGTCATCAGGAAGCTAAGACTGTCTGCTTTCCTAGGTGATACAAAACATTCAGTTTGCAGTTGGTGCTTCACGAGATACGGAGCCAGAGCACTGCCCCAGAATTAGCTTCTGCTTATTCACTGCAGACCATTTTAGAGTTCCTAAACTTTTATCAAAAATTAAATTACTTTTCTTCTCTCTAATGGCATGTATGGAGGCATGATGCAGACTTCTTCTACACCTTTTTACCCACCTAATTTTTCGTCATTCCCTCCAGATTTTTGGAAAGTAGTTGTAAGTAAATTTTTCTTTCTCGTTGGTCTTCTCCTGTTCTGTCAAAGCTCAGATGGATAGACAGACAGCCACTAACCAGCTTTCAACCTGTTTATAAGCTGTAATACAGTCTCTTGGTAGACTTCTATCAGGAAAGCACTGACATTTGATTTCCCAACAGCAATTTGGAAAGTCATAAACTTATAACAGCCTCCCAACACATCTCTGCAGCCAGTGTCTGTGCTGGCTCCTAGCTTCAGGCTCCTTCAGCACACAGAGAACTCCACTGCATTAGGAAGATGTTTTGGAAACATTTCTCAAGAGCCTTCATCAGCACTAGTCCAGAATGCTCTCGGTACGCTAACGTACCTTTCTGAGACTGGATGTACAGGGATACCACCGCTCGCCCAGGCAGAGTCATAGAATGGTTTGGGTTGGAAGGGACCTTAAAGATCATCTAGTCCCAACCCCCCTGCCATGGGCAGGGACACCTTCCACTAGACCAGGTTGCTCAAAGCCTCATCCAGCCTGGTCTTGAACACTTCCAGGGATGGGGCATCCACAGCTTCTCTGGGCAACCTGTGCCAGTGCCTCACCCTCTCTATGAAGAGCCACTGCTCCTCAGCATGCTGTGAGTCCCAGGGTGTCCTGCTGTCCAGAAACTGCTGCTGAATGATGGTCCATGGTGTCCTGTGTTGGATTAACACCTCAGATGCAAGCAGGCAAGTGTGGGAGAAGCCCTTGGCTTAGGACAAAGAGAATTGGAGTACCTCAATGGAAGCCTGAAAGCGAGTGAGAAGTACTCTTTGTTTTTTCTATCCTTCTTTATAGAAATGCTAGTTTTTTTCAACATACAGTAAGGCACTTAATAAAGAGCAGGCACTAAATATCCTGGACAGGACTTAAGAAATCTTAGCGTTGCGTTCACATAAAAGCGGTGCTGATGTGGGCTGGGGATTCTAGGTGTCAAGGTACCTTCTAATTGTAACTCCTTTACTGGGCGTTTCCATGTTAAAGAGCAGAAAACAATATTTAAATTAGCATAAGGTTAACAGTATAAGTATTGGGTTTGCAAAATATAATTAAAAACAGCAAACATTGCTTGCTCTGCTTAGGCTTGGATATGTTAACAGGAAAAAATATGTTCAAAAATACTGTTACAGGTAAGAATCAAAAGTAGGAATCTGACTGTATGGGCTGTGCATACAGAGAACCAGAATAGTATT
This sequence comes from Eurypyga helias, assembly GCF_000690775.1. Taxonomy (NCBI): domain Eukaryota; kingdom Metazoa; phylum Chordata; class Aves; order Eurypygiformes; family Eurypygidae; genus Eurypyga; species Eurypyga helias. The sequence goes on from NW_010272205.1 coordinate 18,781, forward strand.
TTGCTATTCTGTTCAATTCATGCAAATTCTTCCTCACAAGTTCAAGCTGAACTGACAAAAAAAAAAAAAATAGTGGAATTTTGCTACTGAAGCAGGTCTGTTCTTCTCACATAGGGCAAAACGACAGGAAACACAGACTGGTCACCTCAGCATCCCTGTGGGTCTGCATAGCCAGAGGCAAAACTTGCCTTGAATTCCAGAATATAACTTGTCATTGTTGAGTTTATTTATGGCAACAGAATCTGAAATGAGCTGTACTTGTCAACGAGACACTCTCAACTGTTAAAAGTTGCACTCATGTAAAAAGTCTTACATCGTTGAAATATAACTGCTTAACATTTGAAATGTATTTTCTTTTTTTAGGTATAGCATATAAATCTCAAACTTATTCTATTAAGAAGCAATATACTCTGTTTTCTTGTACAGTTTTTGTGACATCTTTTCCTATAATTTCAGCTACAAAGAGAAAATGAATGGCAGGTTTTATAACATCTAATCCTCAAAATGACGTGTTAATTGGTATTTAGGAATTGCAGTCCAGTGCATTCAATCGTCCTATTAGTTATCTTATCATTGGGAAGCAAGAGGATTTCTACCTAATACCAATGGATTTGAATAGCATATGCATTATAGCTAACAACCAAGACCATTCTATGTAATGAACTTAATATCTCTGTGGTCTATGTGCCATTAAATATACCTGTTTGACAGTCACATTAATAAATAAAACAAAACAAAACAAAACAAAAGGACAAAAGTTAAATCATAGCAGATGATCATTAGGAAAGACTGCCAGAGTTCAAATAGCATCCAGAAGGCTTTACCAATCCTGTTTTGCTTCCTTCTCAAAGAAAATTAAATTAAAATTTCCTTTAACAGGACTCAGAGTTGCAAATAGTGCTAATGAAGAATATAAGGTACCTGCAATTGCATGAGACAGCAGGGAATCCTAACAGCATCGTAGCTTTCCCAGCTGTAATATATGCAGCAGCCCCAAGCAGCGCAATAGCCTCCGCGCAGGACTGTGAGCGGGCTCCCTCTGTCCCCTGTGCAAACCATCCCTGACACAGTGGCTTGCTGGGTCCAGTACCTTGTTGCTCTTGTGCTGGTCCTGCTTGGGCTCCACCAGGTAAATAGCCTTCGCCATTCCCAGATCTGGTCTGAACCCTTTCTGAGTCTCGGGGCTCCCAGCCCAGCACGTCTTTCCCCTCTCTGCCTCACGGGTGGGCTGAGAGTCTGACTTCTGACAGCAAGTTGGTAGCAACTTCACTCCTCCTAGGACCTTCCCATTTATCATCTCTCGTGGTGTGGAGCATGGAGTCCTTACTGTGTTAGCGGAGTGCGGCACATGGATCTGGACAAAACACCACACTCAACCTTCCGTGAAATTTCTCAATTCATCAAGCTGCTCTTATGCACTGTTGGCTTTCCTGCAGATTTTCCTCCCTGTCCCGGCATCACGAGAAGCAGCTGTTTGATAAAGGAACATAAAATATTAATTTTAAAACACAGAGAAATCCTGCAGCTGTCACATCCTCTCAACAGTCCATCATGCCCAGAGGGCACAGCTGAGCAAGGTGTTGACAAAAGCTACCCCTTAGGGGAGGCCAGCTCCCGTCTTCGGCTTCTGCGTTGCCACTGGATGAGCTTTTTCCCTTGGTGCAAAATCTCCCTCAGCTAACACAGGCCCTGCTAGCCCCATGCCTAGTGTGGGCTCTGCAGGGCCCTACGGTGGCTCCTCGCTGGCCCGGGGAAAAAGTGACCCATACAGACTGGCTACCTTAGGTACAAGAAGGGCATCATGTTCCTGGCACAAGCACAGAGTCTGTCCTTTGCAGCGCTACCCGTTTTATCACTCCAACAGCAAGGAGCTGCCCTGGCTCAGTTGTAAAAAAATGCTGATAGAGCACAGCGTTGAGTCACCATCCGTGACCGTCATTCCCAGGCTTGGGTTATTCTTGAGGGAACAAGTGATTTTCTTATGTCAATAAAGTATGAATCAAGGTATATTCTGTGCTGAAATTGCATGTCCTTTGCTTGAATCTGCTTTTTGGGACAGGAAGGCATGGAACATCCTCTCCTGCCTATCTCTAGCAAGTCATTTCAATGGAAGTAAGGGATGCTGAGTGAGCTTATCCGGTACATCTGGTACGCCTGCAAGCCGTGCAGGCAGTTTTGCTGAAAAATGTGCAGAAGAACCTTCCCTCTGTTGAAAAGTAAATTTTCGTTTTTATTAAAGCACCGTGAGTTTTGAAGGGGGAGCAGAAAGTGATTTACAGAAATGCCAACTTGGTGTGACATCCATGAGACCTCCAGGCTTCCCACTGTACTGTAGGATGGACAGCACAGCTGTATCTGCCTCACCTTGTGATTCCAAGCTAATTGCTAGCGAGCAAGGCTCCCATTTTAAATGTCATTTCACAAGGTAACTCAGAATTTTTCCGGGTAAATAAGGACTTGGGTGACCAGTTACAGCATTTCAAGAGGCCACCTGCATTACCAAACCTAGACCAGACCCTGGCTCTCCACAGAGATCAGACCACCTCATCTTTTCTCCTAAGAGGTTGAATGTTGTCCTAAACGTTGCTAGAGTTATTGGAGGGTGGAGGCTGTTTCCAGTCCTCTGGAAGGTTGTTAGAGGATGCCTCTGATCCAATAGTGAGAACCTGCTCTTTCTTTCCAGTCTAAATGTAATACAGTTACTTGGGGGTTTTATTCTTCTCCTTCAACAGCTCTTCTCTGTTTCTGGTGTTAGGCTAACTGACATATTCTTAGCAGGAAATGAGTATGTTACCAGAGCCTTTATTTTTCAGACTAAGCAGCACTTAATATCATCTCCTATATGACATGCTTTACGGTACTTCTGCACTTGTTACTGATGAATTCATCTTTCTTACAGAAACGTGACAGCAGTTGTGTTGCAGATGTGCGTTCGTCCATGCCTTCTGCAACGAAACTTTCTGCTGGAAATAACTTGTCTGATGTATGCTATGAGCATGTATACCTTCTTCATGGCTTCATCCTGTGGTGGAGTCGTAGTCGCCTTGTGATCATCTACAACACCCAGAGTTCTCACTGTCTGAGTCATCTCTCGTCTCCCTTAGAGAAGACAATCCTTGTTAACCCTGGAGTGCCCTGACATTCTGTTCAAATCAAACATTTCGTCCCATTTATCTACCTGGCAGAGTCAGAAAGGTTTTAATGTATGGTAGATGTCTTCTATGTCAGCAACATCCCTTCATCTTCCGATTTCAAGAGCAAATTGACTTCATATGCTAATGCATTAATGAAAGTACTACCAGCACTGGTCCTGAAATTGACCCTTAAGGGTCAGTCACAGCAACGTGCTTCTTGACTCTTTTCTTTCTTTTCCTCTGCTTTTTCCCATCAGTCATTTCTTCCCCATCACTCACGTCCTCCTTTAACCTCCATCTTTTTTTGCTTCATTAATATTTTCCCATTTAGGAGTGTATCAAGTGCTTTGCTAAAGGTCCAAATGAGATTTACCACATCTTCTATTTTGGAAAATCCATTATCTCATTTAAGGAAGGCTATCAGATTATTCTGGCACCATGTTCCCTTAGTAAACCCAGGCTCCTTTCATCTTGTTTTCTGTTTAACTAGAAAGAATAATTTAATCATTTTTTTTCTCCTTTGGTAATTATGCTGTGTGTAGAAATACAGAAAAAACCATTTGAGGTAGCTCACATTTACTTCCATCTGGGGCATGTTTATATGTATATAGATAGAAAACATGCATATACATATGTGTATGCGCATGTGTGTTATGTGTGTGTGTTTATATATATTTATATACATACAGACAACATATACACATACACGTAAATATGTGTATGCAACAGCTTCCAGGCTGCACTGAGCTTTTTAGTAAACATTAGCATTTCAACTCTTCCATACAATAAAAATAAATTAACACTCGTTAATTTTAAGACATGTAGATAGTTTCCTTCTCCTATTCTGCTCCAGTTCTTCTTCTAGAGCCACCTGACACACAGCCAGCAAGACAAATCCAGTGTGTGGGATGATTTTGCCCAGCACTCAAACTGTTGCCTGCTGTCAGAGACAATTACAAAGTTTAAGTACAATCTAGGTTTTGGATAATTGCAATGATGAAGTTTGGCAGTCAACGTAAAAAGCTGTTTTAATAGTCACAGTGAATGGAAAATGTCCATTCGCCACCTATTTTAAATGAGGACTTGGTTCTTAATGAAAGAAATACCATCACACGACAAGGGTTTAATTAATGGATGTCTGTCTTGTTATTCTATTCTTTCTCATCTGACCTGGCAGCATACACTTGTAATACAAAAATTTACTGTGGAGGAAAAGGGGCACAGTGGCTCTCTATAAGGTGGCTGTCCAGGTGGATCATCTTCTCCCCCACACAGGTACGTAGGGTATGTACCGTAGCAGCGTGGCAGCCTTCCCTAACGGCTTCAAGCAGCTGGAATCGCCCGCCTCTTGGCACCAACTGACTTGCTGTCTCAAATGACAGGCTTCAAGAGAGGAAATTGAAAACCTAGGTTTCCAAAATTTGCATTCCTAGCTGTAATCAGGAGATAGAACATTCCCAGATGTATTTGAGTTGTGGATACCTTAATAACAATATGGTATCACCATAACCAGAGTCCACTGGCTTGTGAGGCTCTTAGCCCCGTGACTGTAAATTCAAAACTTTAAACAGTCCTCAAACAGCTTTTTGCCAGATTAAATGCAAGAAACGTAGAGCTTTGAAGGCTACAAAAAGGGGTAATTTTGCTCGTTGCTGTGTAGAACTAGTTCCAAACTGCAGCGAAATTGTGCTAGTGAATTAGAAGAAGATGGCCAAGATGAAAACACAGCACAGATTACTTCACTTGAAAACTGGACTGTTGGGGACAGGCCAAAAAGCCAAAGTGCATTGCTTTTGATGACTTCTCCCCCCTCTACACGCACACGCCTACTCACAGACTTCAGTCTGAATGAGGAGCTGTTGACTGTCACACACACTGGTCTGATGCCTTTGCGTGGAACACTGAGGATGTGCATTTTGGGTTAAACGCACCCCTCTGCAATCACCAACGCCACAGAGGTGCTGCACAAAATCCCCCCAGAATGAAGCTCACCGAGGACTCAGAATGGACCCAGCCCCATGTCCCAGCTCCAGGCTTAGGGGCCAACATCAGCCTGCTAAAACAATGCTGATAAATACGATTACCTGGAAATAGTCTAAGTAAACTAAGTCTGGATGTTGCATATTTTCAAAATCCTACCATATCATTCAGTGGTTTAATGAGTGGCACAGGGACTGGCAGGGGTTCATGGATTTTCCAACCCGGCAGGGCCATCCTGGTCACCAAGCACGGATCCCTGGATGGTGGGGGTTAAGTTGTTGTCTTCTTATTTAACTGATCTTTTCTTCCATTGCTGAACTGTGTAAGTTCTTCATTTTATAAAACCAAGGAATTATGAACTTGTGTTGATTTGGATGACAAGAACCTTTCTTTCTATCCCAAAAGTATAACTCTGCCTCCTGTGTTTCAAGAGTTTATTCTTCCTTTGCCACAATATTTGAGTGCTTTTTAAAGAAAATCTATTGCAAAAATGAAGCTTCTATTAATCTTCATGGGGTCACTCAGACTTCTTCCCTCTGAGATTTAGCCTCAGATTGTGGACATGGTTTTGAGAGGGTTTGTTTTGTTTTTAATTTAATCTATTAATTTCTTGGGGTTTTTGTATTCTCAAGTGCTATTCTTCACATCCCTGCAGTGCAATCACCTCCATTTTTTACCTGACCATGTGTTTTAAAGCAAAAACACTAAACATGTGTATATCTCAACAAAGGCAAAATGAAACTCAGAAGCAAAAGCCTCTCTCAAGAAGTTCAACGGAAAAAACCCAAGCAAACTCTTTAGTTACATGAAATTGGGCTGGGATTCAAAGTATGCAGGCAATAAAAATTATTTTGTATTCCAAGTGCTGTTTTTCAATCCTTCTTTTTTTTTTTTTTAGAGGCTAGAAAAATACTAGTCATGTTGTTGATGCAGGAACACAAGAGTAATGCCAGGAAACGCAAGCATCAATTCTGGTAACTATCAGCAAAGGCAAAATTGTACTTGTACGGAAATCTGGGAAGCGTGTCTGTTTAGGTGACAGAAAGCCGGGGCACTTACGCACATTTCCCATGCAGGAACTAATGAAGTACCTAACTACGCAATCACCTCTAGGCTTTGTGTGGACTAACAAAAATGCTAACAAACATGTTGAAGTGAAGTCTAAAAAAGATAACCGGGGAAAATCAGCCTTATGGAAAATAGTTTCCTACCATTATTAAGGCAAATGCAAATGTCATTGTATCAATAATTTCCCATAATGAAAGGAAACTCTGCAAACAGCCCGGGTTAACAAGCAAAACCCAGATGGGGAAGGTGGGGATCTTGGGAGAGTGGGGTAGGTCTCCTGTTTGGAAAAGTCTGAGGATCTCTTGTATTCATCCCATTACAATACACCCCACTATTTGTAGGGTTCATAGTTTGATATTTTGGCTCAAGCCCCTGTCACATCTGGATGCCCTTGATTGTAGAAGTTAAGTGCAAGCAGAGGCACAGGAACCTCTGAGATTTCTGTAATTTTCAGTGACACCTCAATCTCCCTCATTTAAAAAGAGCGTAATTGCCCCTGGTCATTTTCTCTGACTCTTTTCCCCTTGGTCATACATACAGCAGGTGAATTACCTTCTTTTCACAACCTGGCCAACTTCCACCCATCCAAACACGGAGACGGGAAAATCTGACCTCCCCTTGCTGGATGAGGAAAATATCTCAGAGAGGTTAGCAGACTTGGGTGAGAAAAAAGTCAGTATCAGATTTTGGAGGAAAGCTCTGGTGTGCTTTTGTCTGTCCTCTTCACACCACTGGACAATCATTCATTGCCGTTTCTGGGACTTACTGCTGACATGGGATCTCAGTGTTTTTAAAATGGTGATGCTGAACAATTAGTGCTTAATAGATAGGCAACTCGCTACTACTCTTACCATGAATAAGGCAATAAACAAGCCCCAATGCCAAATAGTCATGTATATCTGCATTGGTTTTGGTCTTCATGGATTATGATACAGCTTGAAACATCTTTGCTCTTCTTTCATTCTGAGTATGCTCTGGCTGGTCTCAGTTTTTCTCACCTAGTTTTAATTTGTGTTTGCAGATAACCTTGCAACTTGTTTAGCTGCATCTGATATTGGCTGCTTTCCTTGCTATCAGAATCCAGACAGCCCAATAAAATCAATGGGAAAGGGACACAATTTAAGAATTCAGTATATTGTCAGAGTAAGATCCCAGTAGTATCTTGGCAGAAGCCATCTTCTACATGTCCTGAAGTAACACACCTCTGTCAAATGTGTGTGGCTTGATTTTGTTAGCAGCTAATCAAAATCATGCCAGGAATAATAGAAAACTATATTATTTGGGGTTTAATTTTTCTCCAGTTTATTTGTTGGAAATAGTCAGTGCAAAGTGGCACCAGTAGCCGAGAATTGGCACAATACTGTGCCTCCACCTGTTTATAAGCCCCTCTGGCAGTACCCTTTTCAGCAGTATCACAAGCTACATCTGCCTTTAACCAAGCCCAGTTTGGTCGTTGAACAATATGGTGAACAGAGAAGTCTTGGAGGCTCCACATGGGCCCAAACCCAAGTGATCCCAAGGTATGGCACGTCTGCATTTTTGTACCCCATCCATCTGACTTCCTTGGAAGCATTTAAGATTGTGATTAATTTAGTAGTAATGTAAACAGATTATCCTCAGCTTCAAGCAAATGAAATACGTAAGTAGATTGTCAGGATGAGAAAGCAATATTTTATTGAAATGAACGGATTAAAAAAATAAGACAAAGGTCTGACTACTCAATCAGCTATAATCTTGACAGCAGGCCTTAAGAAATATAGGTCAATATGTTTAATGTTAGGCATTTCAACAGCCCAGGGATTTAAGTGTATTTTAAAAATCATAATTCTAAATTTGAGGCAGTGATTGGACTTTCAAAATGTTTTCAAGACAACATAAAATAATTCTCTCTTTTCGCTACCCCTGCTCACTCTGAGCTCTACCGTGTTGTCCCCTGCTGAGGTGAAGGGCACGACACACACAAAGTGAGGGGGTTTTCATTCACAAGCAAGGATGGCCAGCTCTTCAGTGTCAGGTCCCTTCTCTCTGCAACTGGGATCCCTCAGGTTCCTGAGCTGAATCCAACATGGCTCAGACCTGTGAGCCACAGAGCCCATCATACAAATGAAAATTAAATTCAACAAGGTTTCATCCTAATAGTCCAGGCAGGGTTTGGATACACTGCTCACTCATCTGTCTCTCCTTAGGAGGCAGTAACCCCTGCAGAGCGCACGGAGCGAGCAGGGACACAAACCCTCAAATGGCCAGTGTGAGGGAAGTCATCCTTTGAGGACAAAACCAAGTCCCAGCTGGACACGAGCTCTCCTTTATCCCGGGGAAGGCTCTCAATCGAGGACTGCGCTGCCTGTCCCTCTACACTACCAAATGCCCCTCCTCCCCCAGCCCAGGAACTCGCACAGCACCTCAGAGAGAGATTTGGGATGGGAAGGTCTGCTGGACCAAAGTCACCATTTCTTGCTGAAAGGGAGGTCGGCAGGAAAGCAAATCAGAATTACGCACACAGCCCCGGTGAAACTCTACTAGCTGGTAAGCAGGGTAAGCGTCAGAGCTGCTCCGTTCACTTCTGCGGTGTAAAGGTTGTGATTTAAGGATTCTTGACAGGTGTGCAACACCAAGCAGAAAGCTTATACCCGGAAAATCCTTATTTTTAGTCATGTAAGAAGCGACTATCTCTGGAGTACCAAAAGGTTCATGTTACTGTAGGCATTGCATTGCATAAACAGAATTGTTCCTTGAGGCTACTACACGCTACTTGCAGTAATTAAAAACGACTCAGAACTGCACAGTGTTGACAAGAGGGTAAGATGTTGTTTTCCAGCCAGAGGTAGAATTAATTATGCTGCTCGAGATTGTCTTTATTGACTTCTGCTTTTTTTCCTCATTAGTCAAAAAGACATCACAAAACAACTATTGGCTTTGTTTCAGAATCTGCCTCCTAGGAAATGACAGGAGGGAAATAAAATGATGGAAGACGAAGTGCGACTGAGACCTAGCCCTAAACTTTACAGAGTGCCCCGATGTGCTGTGGAAGCGGGTGAGATTAATCAAACACGGTGCAGCTCACTCAGAGACTAACTTAACCTTTTTATTTATTGCTGATCTCCTGGGTTTGCGCGTGAAATACCCAAAATACAAGGGCACAGTGACAAATTCAGCCTCACGTCGCCCAGCACAAGATCCCTCAGGCCCTTAGGAGCGCTCTGAGGCGTTCCTTGCTCTTATCCTCCATCCCGCTCATCAAACGCTGGAACGTTAGCGGGACGGGGGGCTGAGGGCTCCTCCAGAGCTACCAGGGCATGCTCTTGGTAAGCCCTGGGCAGGGAAAAACGCAGGGAAAAATGCAGGGAAAAACGCACGGCAGGCGCTCCGGCTGAGGCGGGGTGCTGAGGGCTGGGCGGGGAGGGGGCGTGGCTAAGGGGGGGCGTGGCTCTCCGCCAAGCGCT
>NW_010272206.1:0-2170 GCF_000690775.1 Eurypyga helias
TGCAGACCGTGCACGGCTCGCACACGGGACAGGCGCACCGCGCTTCCCGTGCAGGATGAGATTATCGCCCGTACTTGGACTGTTTTCAAAGATTTTTTCTCCTTTAAACAAGTCGCCCACTCATCCCTATAAACGCTGGTGCTAAAAGCTGGTTCTGTTGTTAAGATTTCAAAGAACTTGGGGTTTATTGTTTCAAACAAAATCAAAATAACTCGCCCACGCTCCCTCCTTCCCTAACGCGGCAACGGCTGACCTGGTGGGAGCAGGTCCTACTGCCACACACGGCTTTACAGCCCCACCGTCGGGTCAGCAGCAGGTGAACCTACCGTTTTGGGTTTATCCTGAGGTGGAGCGTGGCGTGCCTGCTGGTGTCCGGCTGAAGCGTCGGTGCCACCTCTGCTACTTGCTGTGCCAATCCCACTGCCCGCAAGCCGGCGCCACCATGCCCATTTGACCACTTTGTGCAACAAAGTGATTAAATGATTAATGCTGGATTTATGCTTTTTTCCCCAGCTACGTGGTAATCTACCCTGAAATCACAGCCCTCACTGCTGAGACCGGTGCACCCGTGGTGTGGAAATTACACCCGGCTTCTCTCTGGGAGGCAACGTACTAGTCAGTGTAGTCAAACAGTCCTCCAAGAGCTCCGGCAACGCTCTGTAGTTAACATAGCGACTTCTCTACACAGGTTTTGACAGCATTTACCACGCCAGGCTGGGTTTCCCTGTCACCATTTCATAGAAACACACAAGCTTAGATTTAGCACCTAAAGCTTAAATTACCATCCAAGGAGACAAGTTAGAAGCATCACCATTCCTGGTCAGTCTCACCAGTCTGGAAGAAGATGGGAAGCTCCAGAGGCCAATTTAGAGGATCCCTTAAACACCAGGAATGGGAGGGAATCTGAACTACTTGCTCAAAACAATTCAGGTTACAGGCAGACGCCAGCAAGGAGCGAGTTCTCGGAGCATAACCGGTGTTCACCCTCGCACAGAGCCGCGGAACCTGGCTCCGTAACACGCCCAAGCAGCAAAGCACAATGCTTTAGCTGAAACTACTTGTAGTGACTTACTTTGGAGTTGGAGGGAGGTGGAACTAGGACCACGTTCAGCTGTCGAGTCTCAGCTGAGCAGCAGTAATTTGCTAAACTGAAATCACTGTGTTGCTTTAAATGATATAACCCATATTCTTGATTAATTAGCACAGAAGCCAAGGTTAATAGATAGTGCTCAGCTCCCAGTCACCTACTCTACCCACCAGACCTCACCACCTCCCCTCTTCAGCCCTACCGAGGAGTAGGAGGTGATGGAGGAGACAGGTGCCTGTAAGCCGGTGAAGGACACGCTCCTCTTCAGCGATGGAAACGCTCCAACGCTCCCCCAGCCGCAGATATGCCCTCCTCCCCAGGAGATACTGTACTCGGTGCATCTGAAATTGGAACCTACTGACGATTTGCTTTCAAAACGCTTGGCAAAAAAAGCTCTGGATTGCCAAAATTGTGCCGCTGTCTTGAAACAGACTTTTATTTAGACACCTACTTGCTCTTAGCACAGCGCTGTTTTAACGAGCAGCTGAACAGATGCAGCACCTTTACCAGGGGTGGGAGAAGTCAGTCGGTGGGTCTGCACACACCCATCCACGTTAGCACCCATAACGCACACCCAACCTTCATATAAACACCCTCCGCTGCAGCAAACGCCCAAATCTTAATTATTATTTACTCGTATTGCAGCGATGCCTGAAGGCCGTGCTCAAGATCAAGGCCTCGTTATGCAAGGCACCCCCACAAAACTCGAAATCCGGGTCCTGCTTAGGGCAGGGAGGATCCCGGGGCTGGTACCCACGGGTTGACCATTTCAGCGATGGTCAGAGGCGGCCCTGCGCCGAAGAGCTTAGACAGAGAAGACAAAAATCACATGTGAACACAGGACCAGCTTCTCCTATCAGCAAAAAGCAGCTCTTGCTCTGGTAGATGCTGCTGAAAAGGGCAAGACGAAGCTGCGCCCCGTTTGAGGAAGGCAAAGACGGGGAAGCTGATTTGCCCCGCGTGACAGTGCCCAGAGAGTACCAGGATGCAAATGGCTTTAGATACAGGCAAAAAAGTCCTTCAGGGACTGCATTGCACAGCCCAGGGGAGCTGCACCTCTGGCATCCAAGCAAACTCCGAGAT
>NW_010272206.1:2196-10727 GCF_000690775.1 Eurypyga helias
CTGCACCGACCGCAGAAGCTGGTTCCCCCTCTCCTGCAGCATAACGAGCACTGCAGGGACCTACAACTCTCTCTGGGGCACAGACACCACGATCCAGGGTGGAAAAGTTGGATCCACGGGATCATTTGGGGCCCTTCTCCACCTGCCCATCTCCCCGAGAAGCTTCCCCAGCAGTCCCGGCACACAAAGCGCTCAACTGGGCTCACCGACCGCAGAAGCTGGTTCCCCCTCTCCTGCAGCATAACGAGCACTGCAGGGACCTACAACTCTCTCTGGGGCACAGACACCACGATCCAGGGTGGAAAAGTTGGATCCACGGGATCATTTGGGGCCCTTCTCCACCTGCCCATCTCCCCGAGAAGCTTCCCCAGCAGTCCCGGCACACAAAGCGCTCAACTGGGCTCTGCTCTCTGCCAGATTCCGACTGCAGTCTTCCGGGGCCACAGGGGAACGGGAAGGAGCTGGGGGCTCTGAAAAACCATTATTTAGGCTTTTTTTGGATTAATTGGTGTTAATTGCCTTGGGAGGCTCAAAAATAGCACTGCTAATAGGAAACATGGGCGCAGGCTGAGGGCGAGGTGTGCGCGGAGGCTGGTGACTGCCCCGTTAACCCCGAGAGCAGGCTGTGCCCTGCCTGGCAGACAGCCAGCAGCAACTGCCAGAAGCAGGGAGACCTTCTCCTCTCCAGCTGGGATCTGCGGGCACCCCCGGACACCCCCCCAGCAGCCACATTCACACAGGGGCAGAGGGAACCTTCCTGCTGCCACAACAGTTCCAAGAAACCGCACTTGAACCTTCCTCATTTCAGGCTCCTTTGATTTATGGATTCACATCCTTACTCCCACAGCGACGGAGGACCCTCAGCCCACTCCCAGGGATCCTCAGCTCCCGCCATGCACATAGTCCAAGCACAGATACATGGGCAGCCCAGAGAGACCCCAAAACCTCTGCTCGCCCCAAGGCCACCCTAAATCCAGAGGACTGGCCCTGGATGGAACCGCGTCTATCCATAGGCAGTGGGTCAGAGCACAACCTGCTGCCAGAGGAGGTTACAGCCTGTCCTGGATGCTTGAGCTCTCCCGCCTGATCGCAAACGAATGCCGGGAACGGGGCTGTGCTGGTCGCACCGCGGCAGCGTGGTGGCCTCCAGGCAGGAGGCCCAAGTGGCCATATGGGACAAGCTGGGATCCTGCCTCCCCAGAGCTGGGCAGTAACAGACAAAAGCCAAACTTGTCCTGAGTTGTGCTGTGTTTGTATCTCCTGGGAGAGCCTCCAGCACCATCTCCCTCTCCAGAAGGTCACAGCCATTATCAGCGATAACGTACAGACAAAACTGGTCTGATGTAGAGTCCTCTGCACTCCTACAGATCTGTCCTTAAATGTAACCCAGAAAACCTCTTACAAGGATGCATTTCCCTGCTTTTAAATGTAGTTCATATGAAGAGAAACACAAGTTGCCGCTACAGAAAAGATGAGCTACGTAGACCCCACCCAGCAAGAGAAAAGCAGACAGTGCAGCTCCAACCAGCACAGCCAGACCACGCTCCCTTCCCAGCCTCCGGCCCCGCGCAGACACGGCTGGGTCCATCCGGTGCTCCCTTGCATGCCAGATCCCACCAGCCACGGCCGGGAGCTCAGCCCCCGGCGCTGGCACGGATACAGGTCGCTGCCGTCACCCTGGCAAAGCGCGGGCGCTGCCACGCTACCGCTTGCGTTTGCCTGAGCAAGAGAGGGTCGTGCAAGAAAACCAAATGAAACCCCCATGGAAGGCCCCTGTGTCATCTGGTGTCTGCAGGGACTTCTGCAGAGTTACACGGATTCACATCCAAAGAGAACCTGGACTATGATTCTCTTTTTAAACTCTTCTGGCATCTGCAGTTTATTAAACGAGAGGCCGGAACTGTGAACGTACAAAGTGCCCCAGGCACAGCAGAGACCCCAGAAATGAATGAAGAGTTCCAGATTTTGAAAGAATTCAAACATTTGGAGTTTTATTGCTCCGGGTCTGGCTTCGATTCATCCCTCTTTTTAGCATTGTTCTCTTTAAAGTGACAGTTTCTAGGAAATGGTGAGTGTAACATCTCTTTTACTGTCTCATGCCACTTGATGGCTGACAATTTGCCAGGAGAAAGGCTTTACAAGGAGGAAGGCAGACCTCAATTATAGCTTCAAAGTGGCAATAACTGAAAACTCAGTTACAATGAGTCAGAGGAAGAAAAAGGCATTTCGGTAGCTTGGTTAGTCACCTCCAGTCTGGACCACTGGCCCAGCCAGTCTGCAGACCTGTTCTAACCTCCAACAAAGCTCTGCTGGGGGGCCTTGGACAAGAGTTTTTACCTCCTTCCTGGAGCAGATTCCTCTCGTAAGAGGCTCTTTCTTACAGATTTCAAGCTCTGAGACTGGCCTTCACACTCAGCCAGTTATGGGTGGAACATGGGGTTTCAGATGGGCTTTCACATTCCCCTGATGCTCAGCCCAAGGGATCTGAGAAGCATGCAGACCTTGGGGGTCCTTGGCGTAATTCCCGCAGAGCCGAGGGCTCGGACAGCCATCCTGCCCACGGGGCAGCCAGGACATTCTTTTAGCTGCGTGTGGTGGAGGCACAAGCACGGGCTTGCGTTAAATCCTGCCTCCTATCTCCTTCCCACAGCACAGCTTTGATTCACAGCCTGACCTCGGACTGGGAGGAGGAAAAACAAGAGGCAGTGGGAACAAGCAGAACAAGGGTGTTCCCAGCAACAAGAACATCCCAAAGACAGAAAGATAGGGAATCCAGCTCTATTTCTGGGACCTACTGAAGCAACTCACCAAGGTCAAAGCACAGAGGCAGTGATACCTCTGCCTTCATAGAATCACAGACTGGTTTGGGTTGGAAGGGACATTAAAGATCATCTAGTTCCAACCCCCCTGCCATGGGCAGGGACACCTTCCACCAGACCAGGTTGCTCCAAGCCTCATCCAGCCTGGCCTTGGACACTCCCAGGGATGGGGCATCCACAGCTTCTCTGGGCATGTGGGCAGGACACTGCAAGGGCAGCTCTGGGATCAGCCCTGAGCAGGCAGCCCTCAGCCCATCGCCGCCCCGGACGAAGGCTGCCGATCACTGCAGCCCGGACCCATACCGTCTGCCCTGCCAGCATCAGCCCTGTCCCACAGCACACGTGGGGGTTACCTGCCTCTTGCCACTCTGCTTAGCTTTGTCCTCCACGTTGTCTGCAAAGAGCAGGGAATAGTTAACACTCCTCCTGCGCTGCACAGCGCACCCCGTAGGCGTCATTTCTCACGTTTCAGCACCCAAAAGGGTCAAATATTTGCAAGTGACCCAGAGGTCACAGTCTGGCCTTTTCCTGGCTTAAATTAACAAGTGTCAAAACCATTCCCAGCACCTTCAGGGGCTCCATAGCAGAGCAGTCACCTTCCCAGAGCTAAACCAGCATCACCTGACAGGCTCCTGGGTGCTGAAAAACCCATCGCTCTGAGCAAAGGCACCCCGGGACCTGGCTCCACAGGGTGGTTTAAGCAGGCAGAGCCCAGAACCTTCCCATAAGCAAAAGCTGGGGGTAGAAGAGCACCCACGCCATATAAGGCAGAGTCTCTGGACCCCCATTTTGGACTCTGCGGGTGTGATTTTAAGGAATCCTCCACTGGCCACCCAGGCATGGCAGAGGGTGTGAGGGAAACGCTCTGGCCTGGCACAGCACGGGCTGTTAGCAGCAGAGCTGGGGTGTACGCTAGCCTACCCCCCAAACCCACCCCTCCGCGTGAGAAGTGACTGAATGGAGGGTCGTGCACCACGAAACTGCTGACGCAGCCGCAGCCCCGCACGCCGGAGCTGCCCATTGGGAAGGGTCGTGCCTGGGTTCAGTCCCCCCGGCACCGCGCTCGCCTGCAGCGCAGCCTGCGAGGCCCAGCTCTGCCGTGCCTGCCTCTCGCTCGCACACTCTCATTGGATAACTACAGAGAAAACCAAGGCAAATCCCAATTTTAGTGCCATTATAAAACAGAGAGGGGGAATTCATTACCTGGCAGCTGTTAATATTTAAGGAAGAAACTGATAATTTGCCTCTGAGGCAATGAATGCAGCAGAGGCAGTGCAAGCCAGAAAACGCTCTTGCCTTCCCCCCACATTTCTGTGGAGTTACTTCGCAGAGATTTTCCATCCACCCGTTTGTTGCCCTGCCTCCCTCGCTAGCACCGAAGTCCCAGCGAGGAACAGCGTGTGTCAGGGCTCTGCACTGCAAGACTCACCAGAGTCTTGGCTCTGGCTCTGCCATCTCTGTCGCACCTCTACATTTGGGAGAGCGTTTTTTACATCCCTCCAGGCTCAGGCAGCATCTGTGCAACCAGCCCCTCCCCACCCCCCGAGTTGGAGGAGCTAAAGAAAAGCAAGGCCCTAGAGCTTAACAAGGACTCACACGTATGGAAAGAAAGGTCAGACAATTTAAGATGACTCTGAGGAGGCAACTGGCTGCTTCTCCAAACAGCCCAAATCCCTGGAAGAGCCTCCCAATACCTGCAAGCCCTCCAGAGAGTTTTCCAGCACCTCCTGCTTCCAGCTAGAGAATGCCTCGGCACAGCCTCTCAGCCAGGTCTGCTCTCCCAAGGCACTGCAGAAGGTCCCGCGGGCTGAGCAGGAAGGTAAAGGAGTACAAGGCGCCACAGCTCAGTGTTTACCTGCTCGGTTCCAGCAGGACTGATGGCAGCACAGCAGCATCCAGGTGTCATAGGAACAGTCTTAAATTTAGCAGCAGCTGCCTTCCCTCTTCCTGAGTCTGGCTTCTCTCTTCCTCTCCATCCCCCTTGCTCTCGGAGCACGTTTACACCAGAAAGTCTGACCGATGATAATGGCATAATTATATCCACGCAGCGAAGCAAATGTAAAGGCTGTGGGATAAAGGAGGGTGTGCGTTTGCACTGCCCTTGCATCACAGTAGTGTACACATCGGTGAGACGAAGAGGCTACCTCATCTTAAAAGAGATGCACAGCCAGCCACCACAGAGCAGCAAAGGGACTCCCAAGGGACTGCACGGAAGCTTAATCTCCTCTCAAACAACAGAAGACAACCAGAGAAAAGATACTTCGGGTGCAGAGCACAAGTTCCTAGGAGGAAGCCCCCCGAGGCTGTATTTATCCTGCACCCCAGCATCCATCTGGCCAATTCTGCAGGCCATGACTGAGTCGCTGGGGATGGATCGGGGCACCTGATGCCCCAGAGCTGCCTGGACAAGATGTGATTCAGCAGGGACTGGCAGGACGGCCCTGCCCAGCCCTGCCACGGATGCCACGCTGCCCCCCAGCCCTGCTCCCTGCCCAGTGACACCAGGGACTGAGCTCTTGTACCTGCTGGCCAGGCAGAGGGTCAACCACCAGCAACTGCTCTGCAACCCGGCAATCCCCTAGTAAATCACGAGAGAGAAAACCACTGAAAGAGCTCTGGCAACCTGCCTTTGGGGCAGGGAGTATGATCTACAACATTTTCCCTTCTTTTATGGTTGCTTCTCACTGTCATCATAAAACGGCCTTATAAAAACATTTGTCCTAGGGGATGTTTGGCGATGCAGTGCGCTTGCAAATTGTTTGGTGTCTAAATACATCAGCAACCCATCTCTGCAAGTCATCACTGCAACCAACCATGGCTCCTTTCCCTCTTGACTATACATGGTCTTTGCTGAAGATGGGGTGGAGGACAGGTCCGCGCAGCGAGGAAGCACTCCCTCGAGCCGATGCACTGCCCTGAGGAGAGTCCAGATGAACAGGACCATTTCTAGAGCACGGATCCCCAAGGAGGACAGAGGATTGGGTTTGATCCTTACCTCTGCCCATGGTTTTTGCTCCAGCTGTTGGGCCTTGACCCAGTAAAGTGTTTCAGCCCTTGAACTCTGGCACGTGCACAGTCCCACTGACCTCTGAGACTTCAGCTCGGTGCTGAACTCAAACACAAGGTCCAGAATTGGGGCAGGTCCCCAGCCCTCCCCAGGCAGTCTTTTTGGGAATTCACAGCCCCTTTCTTCAATGGACCCTCTCCTTTTTCCACAGTGGTTGCTCTCTCGGGGTGGGGGGGTGAGGGACACACCACCTCTGATATTTCTGAAGCATTAGAAAACCCCCACTCTTCTAGAAACCCTCTAAAATACAGCAGTTACCAAGTCAATCAAGAGTTGGAGCGATAACGACCTTCTCCACAGTGGAGCAGAGGGGTTAAATTTATGAGCAAGCCTTTGATGTCTAAAAGCTTCATGTGGTACAAAACCTTCTGCTTTGATGTTACTCCTAGAAGAAAGGAAGCTCAGGTGTGCGATGCACGAGGCCCAGGGATCACTCGGATCTGGCCACCCGCAACTGCCAGCACTGGGACTGAGCTCTAACGCGGCTGCTTTTGCTCAGGCCTCTGCTGCAGCAGAGAGAAAACATGACCAAACGCCTCTCACCCTCACCAGCTTGGCCCAGACTAAACCCACCTTTGCTCGGCCTGGGGAGAACCAGGCGCTCACAGCCCTCAGTACCCCATGGGAGCCCCAGCCCTGACCTCAAAGGCCCCCCAGACCCAGGCAGTGCCAGTCCCTCTCCAGCCATGGCTGGGAAATTCCCACCATTCACAGGGCCACGGGAAGGGTAAGGAAGCCAGTCTCTGCCCCACGGCGCGAGCTCTACATCGTGTGCCACACCAGCACCTCGCACAGCAGCAGCAGGAAGGTCCAAGAGGCACGGAGGGACCCTGGTACGCTCTCCTACCTTACGCAGCGCCTGGGCCATGGCTTCTCCTATCCATCCCAGCATCCCCACGGCTTTGCCAACAGGCTGAGCCCTTCTCCCAGGACCTGACAGAGCTGCCAGCAGGGACAGGCTCCTCTCCATCCCCGAGCTCAGTTCGCCTCCCTGCACTTTTCCCTGCCTCCCCTCCCACCTCCTCCCATGGGGAGTTTCCCAGCAGCTCAGTAATTAGCATCATCATCACCAATGCTAATAACACCACCACAGCTCCTGCCATCCAAAGCTCAAACAACTTTACAGCCATCATCACGCCTCTGTAACCTCCCCAGGGTAGGCAGGGAAGCAGCATTATCCCATCACACAGATAGGGAAGAGGGAGGTAAACAAGAGGCAGAGATGGGCAGCCGACTCGGAGCTCTGACTCAGGCACCGTACCCATGGGACCTCCCCGTCCAGGGGAGCTGCTCGCTACAGTGAGGTCCCTTTGGAAGGACAGTGGCTGTGTTGACAGCAGGGCTTATCCAGAGGTTACCGCACTCGGCTTGGGGCCTGGGAGTCCTGGGATGAGTTTTTTTCCTGGGCATCCTTGCACACAGCCTCAGTTCCCCTCTGCAACGCGTGCACAGTCCAAGTTTGTGCCTTCTGATGGGACGGGGTAAGGTGGCATCCCACAAAAGCACCCCAGATCAACCATCAGAGCTCAGCTCTAACTGAGGACTCGCTGTTTACTGATGGACTGAAGAGGGTTTTTTTGCTTTGAGCATTCACAAAATGAGGAATCTGGGGGATTCCTGGCTGAACAGACAGACCAAGGAAAGCTGCTCTCCCATCTTGGGTGGGGTTTGCTACATTTGATCAAAAAGGCTCCCACGGAGAGGAATTACAGCTCTTCAAAAAAGCCCACCCACACTCCCCTACAAGAGACTGATGCATCCCTGGTAGCCCTCTGACAGACGCAAAAGCAGAATGCAAAGCTTTGGGCAAGTACCTGCAAGACAACGTTGACGTTAAATGCCTTGAGGTCTGGCCGATGCTCCGGAGCCAGGCTGGCGTAACTGCCAGCTGGGAGCACCGACACCAGCCAAAATTCACCTCAAGTGACCCAGCCTTGCCCACCAGAACATGCTGCAGGGACGTTCTCCTGGCGAGGAAGCCCTTTCAGGAGGGCACCTCATGTGTGGCGGAGCATGGACTGAACCAGCTGGTGTAAGCCCTGCGCCAGCACCTCACGGAGCATGGATTCCTACGCCCGGACAAACGGCATGCACGCAGCACTGCGGGGAGCAGGGCAGAATTTCTAATGCCTCCTGAGCCTCTCCAGCTCTGGATTCTGCAGAGCTCCTGGATTTCTGAGGGTATTTCAGCAAACTTGAGGAAAGAGGATATAAATACACCTGCCTTGACTTTGTGGGTGCACAGGCAGCAGCAAAACCTAGGTGGGGGCTCTGGCCTTCTTGGCAAGGAAGGAGAGCAAGATGCCCAGCTGAGAGGAATGCTGGGGGGCTTCGGTGTCCCACCTGCATTTTGCCAAGCAAACTCCCCTCTGCCACTCAGAGCATCTGCCTACAAAGACCGCAAGCCCGATCATACTATGTAACTGTATAGCTACTGGCCTGAGGAAAAACCCAGTAAAACACTTGTCACTGTCATTTTTATGGGATATGGACTATGGCCTATTAGATACCAAATAAGGGGCATTCTTTAAAACCTAAGCAGTCGCCCTCCTCCTCCAGCGTGCATCGATCTCTTCTCTCTTGGGATAAAACAGGACATTTAGTGTCTGCAAGGAGGAAGATGTCTTTTTTTTTTTCCACACACT
>NW_010272206.1:10740-19272 GCF_000690775.1 Eurypyga helias
CAGTCTACGTTGTTTCACTACCACATACACCAGGCATGCCTGAGAACTGAATGAAAAATGGACTCTCAGGGATCAACTCCCAAACCCAGAGCCAGTGGGGAGCGAACATACACACACACTGCAAACTCAGGGCACCCAGGGAAGAGGCACTGGGAGAAGAGCTGGTGAAGGAAGACGACTGCAGCAGCCAGGGAGAGCCTGAGCCACCCCTTTGCAAGTGCAAACCCTGGGCTTTGCCCATCCTGAGGGATGGGAGGAGCAGCATGTCCCGCAGCTGCTCACACACTCCCACCCGACAGGAACTGCACAAGGGACTGGGGCACGTGTGTCTGAGCCTTCACTTGCTCTTTCATGGACATTCACCAAACCCCGTGGTACTGCCCAGAGGTCAGCAGTGGCTGGCAATGTCCCACGGGGCCTTCTCTGAGACACAGCCTATGAACTCACACGCCTGAGGAACGCTTTCTGCCCTGCTCTTGACAGAGCGTGGCTTTTGTTTGGTTTCTGGCTGCATGTCTGAGTTAAAAATACAAGGCTATTTCTGGCAGAAGTGGGTTTTTTTCTGCCTTTGCATAGCCTTGGATGCCCCCATGCTGCTGCCTCCTTTCTGGCTCAGATGAGCTTTGTTTTCCTTCTCAATGATCATGTTTGCACCGGTGAGCCATAGGAAATTCTTTTCCTATTAGACCATTTCCACGAGCACTGTTGGGAACAAAGAATGAGCTCAGAGAAATCTAAAAAAAACCCAGTGAGTGTAAAGATCCTGTCTCCAGTGGTCAGAGAACTGAAAATCCAGAATGTCTGTGGTCAAAAAGGGATGTGTACATACGCAGACGCACACAGGTACAGCAGAATACGTTCTCCCCGTGATCCTCAGGTCAGGAACAAAGAACTCAGTGCTAGAAACACCTTCAAGCATCCCCACTCTACAGACAGGCTTCATCCCAAGCTCTGCAGCTCAGACCCCTTCTTACCCAGCATGAAAACAGTTTGTTTTGCTTTTCTTAAATGCCAAGAAAAAAATAGGCCTATCTTTCCTGGGTTGGATTTATTCCATCTGGAATCATTGCACGCTCACAGGACTGTGATAGCGTGTTACAGTCTCAGTATAAAGCAAGAGCCCAAATACTTTCAAGCACCCATGCGATCGTTAAATCTTTGCTGTTACGCTCCGTATCTCCTGGCAACAACAAGCCTAGGACATGGGGCTTCTCAGTCGAGATCCCTGAGTTCAAATATCTCCAAGCCCCGTCCCACGATGCAGAGACATGCCTTCGTTCGTGGGTGTGATCCCTGCCAAGACTGAGAACAAAACCAGCACAGCTGCAGGAACCTCCCCAGTACACTGTATTTGCCACGTGTCACAACATAAACATCGATACAACCGGAAGATAACGGTTTAACAAACAGCCCAATTGTTCAGGCTAAAGACATCAAAAAGGCACGGGGAGAGCTTTCCAGGACACGGATCCCCACCAGCTTCTGAGGAGCCACGCACAGACTGAGTCAGAGCTCCTCGACACCCAACACAGGACTTGCTGCGTGCCAGTAACCCATAAATCGCTGACATCAGGGCCTGCTCCTCTTGCCAGCTTCTGCTCTTTAGGAAGCGTGCTCCACCTAACTTGCTTCCAAAGAGAAGCTCCCAGACAATGATTTTCTATCATCTCTGCCTAATGACTGATGAATTCAGAGGCCACTCTGCACATTGCCACTCTGGAGACCATCAACGACATCAGGAGATGAGGGGAACAATACCTCAGGTCTCAATTTTGGCAAAGGCAAACTTATCAAAAACCTAAAAAGGTTTCTTGAAAGCAGCAAGCCCACTCCTCATAAATCCCAGGAGGCTGATCAAGTCAGGCTTCACACAGCAAGTGCTCCAAATTGCTCAAGGAACTCAAGGCATTGCATCCTGACAGTCCCAAAATCAGGAAAGTTCAACACTCATCCCTCAAGAGAAGGTTACCAATACCACCACCAAATACCAAATTCTCATAAACCAGCTCGTGCTGGAGGTTGGTTCTGTTGTTCTATTTAACAGACGGTGAACATGAGGCTCAAAAAGGCAAAAGTATTTACCTACAGTTGCCCAAACGGTCAGCAGAGCTATATGCAGGCCCTGGTTTCGAGCCAACAGGCCACGCTGCCACCCCCACACCAAGTTAGAAACAAGGTAAGAGCCAACACGTTATAAGAAACTCCCAGATCAGTACTGGAAGGAAAAAACAACTTCCTACCGACTGTGACACCTGGACTCGGACTTCACTGGTATCCAGTGGTGATGTACTTGAGCCCTGGGACCTTCTCTCTGAGCCAGACTGGTGCTCCCGGTATTTCTTTGACCTTGCAGATAATGACAAGAACTCTTTTCCAGAGATCTTCAGGTCTCCCACATGATGGCTGTCCCCATTCTGCTCCTTGGGAAAGCAAGAAATAGTCATTGCACAAATTGCTTGTCCGAGGTTTACATGGAGATCTGCTGGCAAGTATCCGCAGAACAGGAGATGCACAGAAGATGTTAATGTGGAGTTTAGATGGGGTGAGCTGCCACTTACGTGTGAGGGGTTGAATGGGGACATTCTGCCTATCTCCACAACCAACCATTTGAATGGCTGGAGAGGAAGCATCACCCAAACAACACACGACAGCCAACTTCTCCACAGGGAGAAGTAGCATCCTCTTAAAAAAAAATCCAGGTATGTAAGTAGAGGCATGGCTGTTTTATTTACAGGCATAAGGAATGATGGACGAAAGGTCCGGAAGCAGTCGGTGCTGCTAGTGATTTCTGGCAACTGCACTCCTAACACCTCTTCCAGAGTGGCAAGCTCATCCTGCCCAGGATACCAAACCCTTGGCACAAGTCCCTCCACTTGCTGTATCTTCACTTCTTCCCAGCACCCAACCATGCTGCAGCCCACACTGAACCATGGATAACCCCACCATGCCCCGCAGAACATGACTACACCATATGCTCCCACCTCTAGGATTTGGCTCCCGGCACACACGTAGCATTGCCTGCCTTGGTGTCTCCCACTGGCTTCATCCAGCAAAGCCCTTACCCAACAGTCTCCTAAAAGGCAGATTAACATGGAGCCCCGTCCTGCTCTTTTGCCAACCCTCACACTACCAGGAGCACGTGGGGACGGCAGGGTAACACTGCAGCAGATGGCCATGAGCAGCCCCCTGCTCTCTCGCTGCTGTCCTTCGCTCTCTCAAATGCCTTGCTCAGTGCCCCCGTAGCCATATGAAATACAGGATTGTCACCCTCATGTATTGCAGTGGGAAAGGGAGGTGACAGAGATCACACATCTCCTGAGAGTTGTAGTTTTTGTTCCTTCTCACTGCAGCTCCCCACTTTGCTTTTCCAGGCCCTGCTCCATGCCTGGCTCCTCCACTTTCACCCCTTTCCCATGAGACACACACAACTATCTCTTCTGTGCCAAGACACTCGGGTCCGTGGCCCAGCCTGTGTTACCACCACAGCCTCGTTGCTGCTGTCATGCAGAAGAGCCCCTCGGACAGAAGCATCGGCAGGAGCATCCAGTGTTTAGCTCCAAAGACACTTGGTAATGGCACCAGGCACTTTACACAGAACTGGTGGGAACCCAGCACAAGCAAGACCTGCTCGATGCTTTGGGCTTCGGTGTTTTGGGGCTGCAAACCACCTTTTCATCACACAGAAAGCACTGAGGGGACTCTCCCCAGGGTGTCCTCGTTGCAGCAACTACATGCAGGTGAAAGAAGCTCGAGCACAGCTCAGGAGATGACCCACGAGGTTGGGATTTTAGGGCACACACCAGAAAGCCAAGGACACGGAACAGCATCTGCATTCACAGCACCCCAATAGCACGGAACATGATGTAGCCAAAATGGCTTTCCCATTGAAATACAAACAGAAATAGCGAGAAGTGAGGAGAGATTAATTTCCCTCAATGCTATTGATGGGACCGACTGCAGCCAGGCTGGCGCCCACATTTTGAAAAGCTAGGACTGGAAAGAAACTGCCTTCCAATGCCTTACTGCTGTAGTTGGAGGCCTCAAACTGTTTAGCTCATGACAAAAAGAATAGATGACTCAATTACAGCATGTAAGCACCTTCAGGGTAAAAACCAGCATGTGATAAAGAGATTTTTAGCCCGGTAGAGAGAGGAAAATAAACAAGAACCAATGGCTGGGAGCTAAAAGCAGAGAAGCTCAAAACAAGGCAAGAGGCACAGGTTGGAGAGAGCAGGATGACAGGGAGCGGCATTCCGCTGGCTGCTGGGGCATTCGGAGCCCACGTGAGTGTCCTGGCAGACACACTCTGCCCAGGCACACGACTCCGTGCAGAGGCATTGGACAAGAGCTCCTGGCCTGCGTGGTAACAGGGGTCCCTGCTGACTTTGAAGGCTATCTCTGGCAGAGACGGAGGGCGGAGAGGGTGACACAGTAACAAGAGGGTGTTGAAGAGATCACGGTTCACTCCACTGGTTTATTCTTTACAATCTTATCACCCTCACCCTAGCAAGCATGAAGCAAACAACCCTCTGCCATGACTGTAATCACGACTCCCTAGGAGCTGCAGCAGGGGAGAGGAAGGGGAATCACATCCAAAATACTCTCACAAGGGGAGGTGACTTGCACACACCCTCCCAGGACCACTGCAGGGGAACTCAAGTCTGACTCCATGGCTATGGACTACGCAGGGCTCCTGTTTACTCCAGCCTCCCCATGAAATCCCTGAAATCCCATAACCCTGCCTGAACTACTGAACGAGGCTCAGCTTTTACAGCAAAGTGTAGGAAACCAGCAGCATTAACAGCAAATCACACACCAGGATCCTCTCCCTGCCAGCATCCTCTGGGCCATGCTGCTCCCGTGAGGATACACAACCAAACGTCTCCCTGACACTGGGCACTGCTATCCCTGCTACCAACACCCCAGAGGTGGAGTTGTGCCGCTTAAAGCAGGTGGGGGCCAAAACATCCAGTGGGCAGTGGGGAGAATTTATAAAAATCACAGAATCTTTTAGGTTAATGGGCATATGGGTATAAATTGAAATCAGGGAGGTTTAGATTAGATATCAGGAAGAAATTCTTCACAGAGAGGGTGGTGAGGCACTGGGACAGGTTGCCCAGAGAAGCTGTGGATGCCCCATCCCTGGCTGTCTTCAAGGCCAGGCTGGATGTGGCTTTGAGCAACCTGGTCTGGTGGAAGGTGTCCCTGCCCATGGCAGGGGGGTTGGAACTAGATGATCTTTAAGGTCCCTTCCAACCCAAACCATTCTGTGATTCTATGATTCTAGGTTGGAAAACACCTTTAAGATCACCAAGTCCAATCATTAACCCAGCACGGCCAAGCCCACACTAAACCTGTCCCTGAACACCTCGTCCCTGTGTCTTTTATATCCCCCCAGGGATGATGACTCCACCAACCTCCCTGCACAGCCCATTCCAATCCTGACAGCCCTTTCTGGGAAGATATTTTCCCTCATATCCAATCTAAACCTGCGGAACGTGAGCCCATGTCGTCTTGTCCCAACACTGGTCACTTGGGAGAAGAGACCAACCACCCCCTCTCTGCACCCTCCTTTCAGGGAGTTGTAGAGTGATAAGGACTCCCCTGAGCCCCCTCTTCTCCAGGCTTCTGTAAAAGGGGAGATCCTCCCTGGGACACTGGGGCGAGCTGTGCCTGGAAAGCACCAGAGAAACATGTATTATTTGTGCCAAAGACATTCCAAAAAGGCAGAGCAAGGCTGCCTGCCTGGCTACCTCCTCTGGGACATGACTGAGCCCCAGGGCAGCACCGGCGCCCGTCACCGGGCAGACCCAGCCATCCTGCGCAGGATTTTCTGAGGAACTGAGATGATCCCTGTAGGTGGAAAGGCTCAGTGCCTCCGAGCTGACTGCAGGAACAGCCTTTGCCCTGGGGAGACCGAGAAAACGCTGATCTGCTTAGATGTGACATTTCCAGCAGCAAACCGGAGCAGAGGCAATCCTCAGAGCCCCTGGGAACAAACCCCTCTGCCTCCTGCCACGCACCATCTCCTGCCTCTGACCTCTCCTTCCCTGCCTGTGCTGAATGCAGCGCTCGCTGGGCTAATAAAACACTACGATTTGCCACCAGCCACTGAAGGGGCTAAAACGCTCACGATTATCCTCTCAATAAAGGGCTGTTTTTTTCAAAAAAGCATAGAAGTGGC
The DNA here is from genome assembly GCF_000690775.1 of Eurypyga helias. NCBI lineage: Eukaryota > Metazoa > Chordata > Aves > Eurypygiformes > Eurypygidae > Eurypyga > Eurypyga helias. Next base: position 16,925 of record NW_010272206.1, read on the forward strand.
TTTTTCAGCTTTCAGTTGTTAAGTGCCTTTTTAGTTCACCAGCTGTTCCTCTCTTCCAAGCTCTCTAGAAACCCTCTTCGGTTAATCCCATTGACTCCAGTGATATCTGCTAATTGCACACTTCCCTGCAAATGAAGCCAGTCAACAAGCCATTACAGATTCCTACTGATATTTAATCTTTGAGGCCAGACATCTTTGCTTACCTTTTCAGAAGGGAACTTCAGGAGGTCTAAGCTGTCCATGCTGTTCCTTTGGAGTCTCTTTGGCCTGGCTCCTGCAAAACAACGCACTCTCGCATCAGGAGGGTGTCCCTCACCGACAGCACTAATGTCACACAGATCAAATTCAAACCAGGGCAGAACCTCTGCTCCTGGTAACTACAGAGTCGAAAGGATGGGATGCTGCAGCTGTGCTGCCCTTGAGATTTGAACGTGGGGTTTATTCCCCTCTTGGGTTTGGATCTTTTTCAAAACACTATCACAGCACAGTCAGCAACAGCCAGGGCCGCAGGAAACTTTTGCTGTCGAACCAGTGGCTGGGTCACACTATGACCCTGATCTCAACTGAGGTCTCTGGAATTCAGGAGTTAGAAACCCCACTCTAAACAACCCAACTCAGGGAACTGACATTGAGAAAAATCATAACAAAAATACAGTTTAATAAACACGTGGATTTGTCACTTTATCTTCATGTTTTTAACTTAAAGAATGTACTGGGGACACAGCTTTGAGCTCTTCTCTACAGTCACGAGAGCTGGAAAACTAAGTGGAAGAGCAAATATTTTCTACCAGAGGCCCAGCCTTAAGGGGAGAAAAACCTTGCCCTGAAGCTGACAGAGAAGTCAGAAAATTTGGCAGCATTCATTAGATTTATTTGAGATTTCCCAAAATTCATTGTAATGTAGTCTTCTAGCAATAACAGACTCACACAAGCCAGCTCTGACTCCCGCTTTCCAAGTTCTCCTTACCTCCATGTCTCCCTCCAACCCGCTTCCAGCTTCTGTTGCCTTGCTGACTAACAGAGCTGGGATTTACAAAGTGGCCCTGGGATGCTTTTGCCCCATGTGGGAAAACTGCCCTTCCACCCTTCTGCTCCCCTTCCCTGCTCTTCCCTGCGCCCTTCCACCCTTCTGGCTCCCCTTCCCTCCTCCTGCTCCCCTTCCCTGCTCTTCCCTGAAGGTTCACTTCAGCCGAGCACCACATGACAGCCCACACCAGCAACACCAAACAGGGCAGAAAGGACAGCTTTGGACACGAGGTCCCATGACACCCTCCAAGCTTCAGGGGAAATCCTGGCAGAGGGTGAATGAACGCATGTGAATTGAAACCCAGCCCCACGCCGAGCCCTGAGAACGGAAACCACTGAGCTCTGTGTGGTTCCTGCAACAGCAAACTCACCAAACCTGAAGATTCCCGTTTCCCACCACCACCTAACAGCACCGCGGCTTCTGTTACAGCAGCACCCACGACCCCGTACCCAGGCTGCCAGCGAGCTACTCACTGCACAAACTTAACGAGAGAGAAGGCACAAAGTCCATAAAGCAATTCAGGACTGACTGTAAGGAGAGCACGGTGAAAATGGAAGCAGGCACAGGTAAGCCAGGGCTCCTGCACCAACACACATCCAGCTCAGTCAGGGCTCCAGACGCGACCACAGCTGTATCTGAACCGCAGCAACTCCAGGGACGCTGCTGCTCTGAAAGGTTCCACCTGGAGAGCTTCATGAGGTACAAAGAGAAGCTCAGAACACCTGGGACTTCACTAAGGGTCACGCACGTACACCTTGGTGATAAATGACCTCAGGTTAATCTCACTGCCCTTTGCTGCTTCTTCACTAAAGTGATTCACCTCTTGCAGCCATAAAGACTCAAATCTGCAAAGTATTTCTGCACGTTGCTGTCACTCTGCTCCAAAAAGCACGTTGGCATCAACTTCATTTTAAGGTGACTTGGTTACCAGGCTCTGAGGTCAGAAGGGACCGACATCAGCGCTGGCGAACAGGCGCAGGACAAGGACTGTTGTGAATACACAGCAAGGCCAGAGGGCAAGGAAAGCATAACGACGCGTTTGCCATTCCTACCCAGCTCTACCCGCTTCCACTCTGCAAAGCCAGTTCCTCACTTGGCAGCAGCTCAGTAACAACAGGATTTGATCCCGGAAGGTCAGCGATTGCTGCTGATGCTGGCGAGGGTTCAGACGCGGGACAGCCTCCCTTTGGAGCAGGCAGGAAAAAAGGACTTTGCTGCTCTCAACAAAGCAGGCAGAACTCTGGATTTTACCATTTCTATTTCAGTCCTTGTTTACATTTACTTATCTCAGGTATCTTACGTGTCTTAAGCACCTCCTTTC